>NW_027185833.1:0-1465 GCF_028583685.1 Petaurus breviceps papuanus | reverse complement strand
AGAGAGAGATAGAGAGAGAGAGAGAGAGAGAGAGAGAGAGAGAGAGAGAGAGAGAGAGAGAGAGAGATCATAATCCCACAGTGCTCCAGAACACATAGCTCTGCTTATGTTCACTAATCAGAACTGCAAACTTCTCTTTTCAGGAAGAAGCTGGCCCAGCGCCTACAAGATGCTGAGGAACATGTAGAAGCTGTGAATGCCAAATGTGCTTCCCTTGAAAAGACCAAACAACGGCTGCAAAATGAAGTGGAGGACCTCATGATTGACGTAGAGAGGACAAATGCAGCCTGCGCAGCCCTTGATAAAAAGCAAAGGAATTTTGATAAGGTATTAAAACTAAGTTTGGGTTTTCATATAGTCAGTTCCCTATTAGCAGCATCAAGATTATTTGTTTGGGTTCCAGAGTTGTGCTGGAATCAGCTCTGATGCACTCTTGAGCAATTATTAAATTTTCAGTGGAAACATTTATACCTTGGAAATCTGCAAACCTACAAATCAGGGCTTTTTATTGTTAAGTGAAAGTGATGGGGAAAATGCTAATAATGCAGGTTAAATTTTAAAATGTGTTGTGTGTGCTCCCACTCCTACCCCTTCTCCCCAAGCACTAATTCTTAAGCATTTACCATCACAAACTTGTGTATATATGTATGAGTTATACCTAAAGATGCCTGATTGAGGTGGTTCATATCTACAGAGCTATATGAATTCAGGCCATATACTGCCATAAATACAAAATGTCTGAATGATAGGTTATGCTGCTCTTCCTGTGTTCAGGTCATAGCATGTAAGAGATGTGCTAGGGACAGATGATATCGATAACACCAGGTGAAATAACTGAGAAATCCTAAAATCATGTAATACAGCAAACAACCTAAAGGGGATATCTGTGGGTTTCTATTATCTAATGTTGTTTACTATACCTCTCCTTCCGAGTAATTGGAGTTGATGATATACATGAACTCAGCCCTTCTGACTTCCTCCATTAAACAGGCTGACGATTCTATGTTCTTTTTAAGGTCTTGGCAGAATGGAAACAGAAATATGAGGAAACTCATGCTGAGCTAGAAGCGTCCCAGAAGGAGTCTCGTTCTCTCAGCACAGAGCTGTTCAAGATTAAGAATGCTTATGAAGAATCCTTGGACCACCTGGAAACCCTGAAGCGTGAGAACAAGAACTTGCAGCGTAAGTCCACTTCACTTGCTTGATTAACAGTGACTTGGATGACCCTTCCATTTTTTCCACCTGTCTCACTCAATCTCTACCTACCTATCCACCCATAGAGGAGATTTCTGACCTGACTGAGCAGATCGCTGAGGGAGGCAAACGTATCCATGAACTGGAGAAAATAAAGAAACAAATTGAGCAAGAAAAATGTGAACTTCAGGCTGCTTTGGAAGAAGCTGAGGTACATATAGATTGTAGACCAATACATTCAGAAAGGAGTTGGGCTTGACTCTGAGTAGTT
>NW_027185832.1:0-14664 GCF_028583685.1 Petaurus breviceps papuanus | reverse complement strand
AAAAAACCATTGGGTCAAGGGCCAGCTCTGTTATTTACTTTCCATGTGATGTTGGGAAAGACTATTAGTCTCTCTAGCCTCAGTCTTCCCATCTGTAAAATGAAGTGATTGAAGTAAGTGATGTCTTGATTTCCATAGACATATAAATATATGGACCTATCTCTACTCTAAGTTATACAAATCCCCATAAAACTGTCTCAACCATTACTCAGTTTTGAGCCCAGTGCATTGATTACTGCAATTGGTTGTTTCTTCCAATTTTGTTATTAATAATAGTACAATCATCTCAGTTTGTATAATTGTTGCTATGTGTATATTTTCTGCTATAAACCTTGATTGGGTGAAGATTGGGGTGCTAGAAATTTTTTTAGTCCGTAGGTTTAAGAGGAAAAAGCAAACCATAATGAAGAAGAAGGAGGAGAAGGGAAGGGAAGGGAAGGGAAGGAAGAGGGGAAGGGAGGGGAGGGAAGGGAAGAGGGGAGGGGAGGGAAGAGGGGAGCGGAGGGAAAAGGGGAGGGGAGGGAAAAAAGAAGATGGAAGATGTCCAATACTCTGTATAATTTACAATTTCATCTACAGTGTCATAGAATCTCAAAATTGGAAGGGATCTTAGCGACTCTCTAGTCCATTGCCTACCTTACCAAGAATTCTTTGTATAAGACACCTCATAAATGGGGTCTGAGCCCTGCTTAGTCACCTCCAGTGAGGGGGAACCATTTACCTCTCCAAAAAGTCCATGCTTTCCTTGGAGCACCAGCATTCAAAATAAACTACTTATTGTTCATTTATATTATTTCTGTTTTGTTTAATTACCAGCATTGCAACTGTATTATTTTCTACTTTATTCCTCTGCAAATATGCAATATATCATCTTTATTATGGATAATTTGGGCTTTTATGTGCTGGCCAGGGAACCTAATTCTTTGTAATATCACTTCCATTAAGAGCCATGAACTTATTAAGAAACTTTTGGAATACCAGATATTTAATAAGTGAAAGACTACTGTGTATGATAATCCTTCCAGACAAGGAGTTTATAATTTATTTGTGGAGATTAGATATGACCGCACAGAATAGTTAGAGAGTTAGGGAATACAGAGGACCAGGAGCAGAGACCTGAGAAGAAGGTTAGAGTCAGGAAAGACTCCAGGGAGAAGCAGTTTACCATCATGGAAGATGTACTGGATTTAGAATCAAAAACTTGAGTTCAAATCCTAACTAGATACTAGTTGTAATATAAAAAGTCATATAGGGGCGGCCAGGTAGCACAGTGAGTAAGAGCATCGGCTCCAGTGTTGAGAAGACCTGGAGATCAAATCCTGGGCTCAGATACTTAGCACCACACCCAGAAATAACTGGCCGTGTAACCTTGAGCAAGTTACTTAACCCCGATGGCTTTAAAAATAAAATAAAATAAATTATAAAAATAAATAAAATAAAATAAAATAAATAAATAAAGAAATTCAGTTTCCTCATCTCTAAAATGGAAGATGATGCCTGCACTACTCACAAGTTGTTGAGAGCAAACAAAGCACATTAAAACCTTAAATCACTAGATTAGTAGCTGGACAAGTTGTGGTACATGATTGTGATGGAATATTATTGTGCTATAAGAAATGACAAGCAGAATGATTTCCAAAAACCTTGGGAAAACTTACATGAACTGATGAAAAGTGAAGTAAACGGAACCAGGAGATCATTGTTCACAATAACAGCAATACCGTAATGATCAATTATGAAAGACTTAGCTACTCTGATCAATAAAATGACCCAAGACAATTTCAAAGAACTCATAATGAAAAATGCTATCCACCTCCAGAGAGAGAACTGATGAAGTCTGTGTGAAAAATGTCTTCGCTTTCTTTATTTTTCTTGCTTTTATTTCTTTTGCAACATGGCTGATATGGAAATATGGTTTGCATGATTTCACATATATAATTGAGATCATATTTCTTGCCTTCTCAATGGGTGGAAGAGCAGTGGGATGGAGGGAGAGAATTTGTAACTCAAAAAAATTAAGAATTTTTAAAATGAATATTTTTTTTAAATATGACATTATTGATATTATAGAATAGTGAGACTCAAACTAAGCCTTGAAGGATAGATGTCACTTATAAATTGAATTAAATTAAATATACTATTAGAGTCTAGACTCTCTTAAAATATAGCTCTCTAAAAATTGTATCCAGTCTCGGGGAACACTTGGGTCAACATATGTTTTAAACCATAGGTAATACCTGCCCCATAAATTTTCTCTTCTACCAAACTGAACCAGAGGGCACTTGAGTCAATTCACAAAGCATTTAATTATACAGCATAGCAAAGTAAATGACAATGAAAAACCTCCATATACATAGAAACCCATTCTACCACAGATCCCCACATCACCCCTGGGAGTTTATGTAGGCAGGAATGTGCTGGTGCCAACTCAAAATGACTCAAGAGAGCTAATCATTAGATTTTCAACATAAACATTTACACCTCAGAAATCTGCAAATCTTCTATATCATATCTTGATTTATGGGGTTTTATGGATTATCTAGACTTAAGAAAGTGATGGGAAAATGGCAATAATACAATTTAAACTCAAAGTATATTATGTTTATATTTTTTATAAAGTGCTGCTATATATAAATCTTGCTAATCCTTTATCACCACACCACTGCATGTAGGGAACATGCATGTCCAGAACAATTCCAGCCTCTAAGGCTCTATTTGAACTGGAACACCTCTCTACCTTTTTCAGCTTTTTGCTTCCTGGTAGAGATGGTGATATCATCTACTGATCTTTTATGTTATTTGCTGGACTGCTTTCTCTATTGTACTACACTCTGCTTTCTCACCTTAGTTGTAATCAACTGGTTCCACCTACCATACTGTTGTCTCTGTTGCACTGCCATCTGTGATTTCTCTGCTGAGCTATGTACTTTGTGCCTCTGCTCTGCCAAAATGGTCATAGCTTGTCTCAGAGCTGTGTCAGCTCTTTTGTGATTCAGACTCACACCTACAATCCACTAGCCAGTAAAGTCTTTGTAAAGCCTTTTCTTTATTGCCTTGATTCTGTTGCATTGACTACTCCCTCTGTCTTGCTTGTTATTTGTGTTGGGGATGATAAAATTCCTTTAAACTTCTATCAGGCTCTTGGCAACTAGCATGAGGTCCTTATAAATTAACTGGGAACTTTACTTAGCAATACTGGAAGGGGAAGGGTGGAGCTGGCAACCTCTGTCCCAGTTTCTATGATACATTAATTAATTCATACAGAACCAAAGAATATCAGGAGCTGAAAGGAACCTGGGATGATTTGATCCAATATTCTCATTTTATAAATGAGAACATTGCAATGGTAATAGAAATTTGCAGATCTTTCTTGCCCCTTAATAAGCCTAGGTGAATTTGAGGACCTTTTCTGATTTGAAAACATACTCTGACCCCTAATAGGCTGCATGTGCTCACCTGGAGCCTGTGGTGGGAGGCTTGTTTTTCAGGAAGACACAACTTTTGTTACTTTGTAGTCAAGTGGGTCATGAGGGTTGTGGTGTTCTCTGACCCTGGAGAAGGCTATATATGTCTCTGAGGCAAGGTTTTGCTTTGGGGCTCACTTTGGGAAGAGTTGTATGATTTAGCCAGATGAGACTCTGGGCAGCGTTGAGCCCCCCAGCTTTGAAAACCCAGATGTTGGTGCTTCTCCCTCTGGTGACTAACTAGGTATGGATGTAATGGTCAGACAGCTGGAAGCCCTGTCTGTTGAATTGTGTTATTTTCTGTTGTAACTCCTGTTTGTATTCTCTGAAGTTCAGAGTGCTGACTTTTCCCCCTGAACTAGGTAAATGATGTATGTTTGATTGATTAAAGTAAGATTGTTAACTCTTTTTGAGTTGCTTTCTTTTAGAAAAGCAGATCAAAGAACTTGTGCTAGCAGCCATCCTGGGTATACTAGGATGCTTGCTCTACAAACATTAAGACCTAGAGAGGCAATTGAATTGGCCAAGGTCATCTGGTATACAAACAGCAGAACCAGGACTAGAATCCAGGCCTTTTGACTTTCAGTCTGCCCAGTTGGACACACTTTCCATTACAAACTGCTATTGTCTATTAAGTATAATATCATAGGAAATGTTAGCACCCCTCAGAACTGCCAAAATGAATGGCCAATTGCTTCCTTACTGACTTTGAATATTTTCTTTTCTAACAGCAAATTACTTCAGTACATTTCTCCAATATTGATCTTGTTCTTGTAACAGAATTTTCTTCCAGCCACATTGAAAATTTGCTTATTTCATTTTTAAAGGGAAGAAAACATAAAATAAATGGACTTAGTTTAAATATGTTTCCAGCTACATAGTAGATATGCCTGTGTGTGAGTGTATGTGCTTGGGGTATGTATGTATGTGAGTATGTATGTGTATGTGTTTGTGAGTGTGTGAGTGAAAGACAGAAAATGGAGAAAGACAAAGGGGGGGGAGACAAAGACAAAGAGAGACAGAGAGAGAGGAAAGGGAGAGAGAGAGACAGAGAGAGAGAGAGAGAGAGAGAGAGGAACAGAGACAGGGACAGAGACTATTTCTGGGATCTCTTGCTCCACCATTTTTCTATTCTCTTGGGGCACCTTCATGGCCTAAGAATTCTTACTACAAAGGAATCCAAAATACTTCTCTGATACTAATACCAACTTATCGAGTGTGAAAATATCTGAAATATCCTTTGAGCTTCAATTACAGGTCCCAAACACTAGTTAGGAATTTTTTTAGCCACCTAGACACTTCAAATTAGAGAGGCAATATGGGAGTCATGTCTTTGATTTAGCTGAAAAATTTCCAATGAGACCATCTTCCAAGAAGATGCCCAAATTCACCCTCATCCAAGAGCAAATTAATGTCCCTATTCATACAATCCTAGGTTAGAGCTGGAAGGGGCTTGGAGATCTTCCAGGCCAATCTTTCTTTTACAGTGGGGAAGTTGAAGCCCAGACAGATCCCCAAGGTCACAAGGCAGCGAGAGTCAGAAACAGGACCTGAACCCACATCAGTCTTGACTTCAAGTCTAAAGCTCATGTTCCAGCATCAGGATGCTGATAGTCCAAAATGTGATTATTCAACCTTGAACTCTGTGGTCCTTTTCTGGAGTCTTCTAGTGACCCAGGCTCTCAACAAACTCTGGTAGATGCTACTAAACTGGAAAGTCTCCAAGTCAAGTCCCAGAGATAAATGATTTAGCAATCTCTGTAGGCCCAGCCCAGCTAGATGTTAATCCTCTCTCTGTCCTTAAATTGCTTGTGTTAGCCCTAGCATCAGCTAGGTTCCTTAAGGACAGCTTTGGATTTCTGTCCTTGTATTCCTAGTATGGAATCTCAGAAGAGAAGCATGTCGTAGTGGAGAGAAGGCTCACCTTGGCATCAAGAAGATGCAGGTTCAACCCCTACACCTAAGACATACTGTCTGAATGACTCTGGGTTTAAGACAAGTTATCGCCTCGAAGACATGAAGGGATTCCCATATGGAGAGCTCACTAACACCAAGAAAACACAGGTCCAGACCGGCCTCATTTGACCAATGGGGAAACTGAGCCCCAAAAAGGTTAACTGACTGTCCTGAGTCACATCGTATACTAGTTTGTAACTGGCTTAAAAGACTTTTGTAAATTATAAACTATATTAGAAAAAAGCATAGGCTCATGGGTAAAGAACTAGAAGGGGCCTTAGAAGCCATTTAGTCCAAACACTTCATTTTACAGATTGGGAAACTGAGGTCTTGTGTCTGCTAAGAAACCCCCTATACAACCTTAAGCCAGAAATAGTATAAAAGATGTTCACAAAATATTTATAGTTAGCAATTACATAGTGATTTAAGGTTTTGTAATAAAAGACTTTACATTTGTCATTTCATTTGATTCTTGCAACAACTCTGTGACATTGGTGCCATTATTAATCCTTATTTTACAGAAGAGGAAACTGAGGTAGACAGAGGCGTTGCTCAAAGTTAGGAAGCTTGTATCAGATTTGAACTCAGTCTTCCTGACCCCAGGCCCAGGCTTCTATCCACTACACTGCCTAGTGTGTTACACACACACACGCAACAAACACAAATATTTTACCATCTATACAACCTTTCTTTTTGTCTGTGAATTCCTTGGGGCATATGTTTATCAGTAGGTCTCTGGCTCAAAAGGTATGGAAATTTTAGTTACCATTCTTCCCCTCTTCATTTTAAAGCACAGTTCTAAATAACTTTGTAGAATGGGTTGCCTCAATCTCAGCTCCACCAGCAATGAATCAGTGTGATGTGGCCCCTCCAACCTTGACTTTCTCTATCTTTGGCTCTAAGCAGTAAGCAAAGATGGATATTCTGTATTTAAAAATTTGCTCATCTTTACTTGCACTCCTCCTTCCTGATTTCCCAAGAAGGCTTTTTGCAACATCATGAGCTCAAAGAGGGCTGTTTTACTAGTCCCATTCTGGCTGATAAAAACAACAACTCATTCTCACGATCACCAGCATGAAGGCAACAGATACTCCTGTCTCCACTGACACGTGACCCTGGAGTTAAATGGGTATGTATGTACCAACCAACCAGTACTGGGGGCCAAAGTGAAAACCAGCCTCTATCTCACCTCTGCCCTCACTCCATCCACCTTAGACACTAACTAGTTGGATGACTCTAGGCAAATCACTGTCTCTCTGTACTCCAGTTTCTTCCCTAGATCATGAGCTCCTCAAGGCTTTGTCTACAATCAGCATTTATATACCTACTATAAGTACTGTGTTAAACACTTCCTTATAAATATCATCTCATGTAATTGTTGTTGTTCAGTCTTTCAAGTCACATCTGACTCTTCATAACCTCATTTGGGGTTGTCTTGGCAGAGATACTGGAATGCTTTGCCATTTCCTTCTCCAGCTCATTTTACAGATGAGGAAACTGAGGCAAACAGGGTTAAGTGACTTGCCCAGGGTCACACAGCTAGGAAGTGTCTGAGGCCAGATTTGAACTCAGGAAGAGGGAATCTTCCTAATTGCAGGCCTGGTGCTGTATCCAGTATTAAGTGTACCACTTAATTGTCCCATCTCATTTGATAGGAAGAACTTAAATGCTTATTGACTGGCTGAAAATGAGGGGTTTTGACTCAGTGGCTTCTAAAACCCTTTCCAGTTCTATGTCTGTGCTCTTATGAGTAAGGATGAAGCAAGGATGAGGTTTCATCAGTTTTAGAAGAGATAGTGGTAAATAACCCGAAAGCCACTGAAAATAGGGTTAATACCTCTCTGAAATGTTCTCCTATGCCAAGGATCCAAAGAGAAATACGGATTGATCCACCCTTTGGCTCTATACAGAAATAAGTACTCTCTGTGTCTAGAGACAATGACAAGCCCCAGCCGCATTAGGCCTTGACAGAACCTTTAAAGAATTTTTTTTTCAATTAAAAAAGGCTTCTGGAGTTGAGTCAGGAGGAAAAAGTCTTAAGGTAACTGAGTGTAGCTAAGAAGTAAGCTTGAAGGCCTCGTTCGAGTTGCCAAAAAGGAATATGGCCAGAGCTTCAAAAGAAGGGGGAGGGCAGGAGGGGGAGGAGAAGCAAAAACATTACGATAAGAAAAGAAGGGATGTTCATTTTCAAGCAGAAGATAAGATATGAATTAAAGTTCATCCTTGGAATAATGTAGCAAGAAACTTTACAGCTCAGCTAACTCCCAACCGGAAAAAAAAAAGTCCCTGGTTCTTAGAGGTCTTTGAATTATTGGGAAAACTAATTGGATCTTCATGTTTACTGAGGAGGAAACCAAGTGTTACTTAGGATGTAAATCCTGGAGGTACTTTAAAGGGACAAGGCTGACCTTTACAAGGCTCTAAACTTATAGATCTTAGAGGGGCGGGGGATTGATTTGCTGACCTTTGGCTCGTCCTCAGTCATTTTTTTCCCCTCTACCACAGGGACCCCAAATCCTTTCCTTCTCTTCCTGATGTTTTTCCTTTGATGCACTCTGGCCTCTCCATGGACCCAGAGGAAGGAAGTCGACAAAGTCCCTCATCTCCTTTCCATAGCTCTAAATAAGAGCCTATCCTGAATTCCAACATGGCACTACCATAGCCTAGTCCGAAGTCTCTCTGAGTCTAAGACATGTGGCCTTGCTCCTCAAAGCTTCAGTGAAAGATAACCAATACCAAGTATTCCCAAAGTCTCAGAGAAGTTGGAAGGTACTAGGCTACTGGAGTTTCCATCTGCACTAAGATGTTTGGGACACCCTTTATAACCAGTTGGAAAAATCTACAAATGTAAAGGGCCAAGGGTCATTTTCTCCTCTGCTCTCTGGTCTCACTGATTATATGCTAAGAATATATGCCCCATAATTACAGTTGAATGTCTCAGATCCTGACTTCTTGCCACTTAATACCTATGTGACCTCTCCATGCCTCAGTTTCCTCATCTGTAAAATGAAGTGGTTGGACATCACTAGATGACATCTGAGATTCTTTCCTTAAATCTATGATCCCAAAGAGATTTGATCAGAATCTCAATCTTTACAACTTTATCTCCAAAAGAGACTTTGAAATTGGAAATTTTGGGAAGTAAAAATCATGAATCTGACATTTCTCTCCACTTCTACCTCCCAATATTAGTCTAACCTATGAGCCAACTGAAGAGACCCAGGGCCTTCCCTCCTATTTTATTTTATTATTTTATTTTATTTTTTGAGACAATCAGGTTAAGTGACTTTCCAGGGTCACACAGCAAGCCTTCTTTTAAAATATAACTAGCATTTATAGATCAGTTCTAAATTTGCAAAGCACTTTTTACATACATGATCTCATTTGAGCTTTACATCAATGTGAGGTAGATAGGACAGGTCCTATTACCCTCATTTTACAGATGGGGAAACTGAGGCCCAGAAAAGGACAATTTTGTCCCTGATCACACAGCTGGTAACTGCCAGGACCTATATCTTTCAGACTCCAAGTTCAGCAACAATTCTCTAGAGCACTTTGCCCCTTAGCTTGGTTCCTGTCCTGTTTGGATCTTAGGGGAAATGGAGGCCCCTTTTCCTCCACCTGTATTCACATACCCTTAAAACACAGAAAACCCCATACGGTGTTATTGAACCCAGTCAGCAAGGGTGTTCCACTCAAGGACAAAGAGGCAGGGCAGCCCAAAAGACCACAGTAGAGCTTCTAGTTAGGGGAAGAAAGAAGTTACTTCTAAGAGCTAGGCTTCTGAGGGGCAAGTCTGGGGGCTGGGGTCAAATTTTCTTTTCAATAGTTTTATTTCTACTCCCTTAATCTAGAGAATGTACAAGCCACCCCAGGGCTCCCTACCTGATTGTATACATCACCTTCCTCTTTGCTCCTTTCCCCCCCTTCCTTTGCCTCCCTATCTTCCCTTTTCGGGTAGGAAGACTGGTCCAAGTTGGGGAAGAGCTCAAACTAGGGTGGGGTGAACTGGGCTTTGTTCCAGGTGCTTTCATAGTGGGGAGTATTCTTCCTCTCAGGAGGCAGAGATAGCCTTCCAAACTTGATTCTCAAGAGAGCTGCCTGCCTGCCCCTCTTGGCAGTGGGGCAGTCCTTTGAACTGACTTCTCACCCACCAACCCCAGCTCAGACTTTCTTCTGTGCTGGTTGTCTACCTCTCCCAGTATCTGAATATGCCTCAGATACAGTTTTTTCCTAGATTTAGCTCTGAGTTAGGAAAAATAGCTCTAGTTCCTTTTCTCCTTCTTACCTCAAATCTTGATTAGGATTAACATTAAGAACACCATTCTCAGATACCATAAAAATTATGAGGAATCTATCATCATTTCTAGGATAAACATCCACTCATCAAAATATACTAGCTGTGGGACTCTAGAGAGAGTGTTTCATCTCTCTGCATCTCACTTAATGGGAATGATGTTATTTAGATCACCTACCCAAGGAGTCTCTTTGAAGCAAGCACCTTCAGGGAGTCCTGTGGAAGGGTGATCTGTCCTTATTGGCTAGGACCACATGCATATGTGGACCTGGTGTTGGGTTGGAAGTCAGAAGACCTGGGTTGATTTCAATCTCTGCCATTTACTAAACTCACTGGGCCTCAGTTTCCTTGTGTAAAATGGAGATAAAGGGCACAATCCCTCCTAAAATTATACTCTTAGAGAGTTGGTTGGGGGCATTGAGTGGTTAAGTGACTCACTCACTATCACACAGCTACTATATGTCAGAGACAAACCTTGAACTTGGCTCTTTCTGCCTCCAAGGCCAGTCCTTCATCCACTCTGTCATTCAGTCTTTATAAAGTTTGTTTTGTCCTTGAGCCCCACATATGTTGTACACACACTCAGGAGTTGGCCAAAACAATTCCTAGTTTGCTACAAAAAAATATGGAGAAAGGGACACTGTCTCCCTTTTCTGTTTCATCTCACCCTGGGATAAGGAGGAGGGATGCAACTGCCCTGGTTTTCTTCTTGGTTTCTTACATGTATGTTTACAAAACACAGCCTGGCAACGCCTTAGTTACATGTGCATTCTTAAGGTCCTTCAGGTTAGGGAAAGATATATAAATTGCTGAGAAGCTGACAAGAAAGAACGGGGACTAGGTTGTTGTGTGTGTGTGTTTTAATTAGTTTGGTAAGATTATTTCCAGTCAACAATCTTGAGTTCTGTGGTAGAAGATGGATGGGTTTTCCATAAAAATTAAGTGCCAGAAATTTGAATCACTCAGAAGAAAAGTGATTCTTTTAAAGAACCACTCATTATCCTGGGCTTTGCAATCAAGACTAAAAATCCCTGGGCTGAGATAGAAAGCACATTCTCCCATCCTGGCCTGACAAACCAGGCTCTAGCAGTGACCAGAGAAACAAATAGCCCAGCCCCTGGGCCAAGCCGTCAACTACTGTTGCTGATGACCTCCAACCAATTCAAAATATAATGATAAAGTGCCTAATATGAGTGAGGTACTGGTGGGGAAGGGAGCAAGTATTTATTAATCACCCACTATAACAAGCATTTATTAATCACCTGCTATATACCAGACACCGTGTTAAAGAAGTTTTACAAATGTTATCTTATTTGGGGGTACAGTCCCTACCCTCAAGGAGCTCCCTTTCTAATGGGGGAAATGACATGTAAACAACTATGTACAAACAAGATATATCCAGGATAAACTGGAGATAATCTTAACAGAGGAAACGGTTTTCTTACAGAAGGTGAGATTTAAGCTGATTCTTGAAGGGATCCAGGGAAATTAGGCAGTGCAAATGACATGAGGAAGGAGAGAATTTCAGGCATGGGCCAGCCAGTGAAAACGAGAGATGGTGTGTCTTTTGAGAATAATAATCAGAAGGCTAGTTTCACTGGATTGTCAGATGAGTCAAGGGGAGAAAGGTGTAAAATTGGAAAGCTGGGGGAAGAGTTTTTAAAAGAGGATTTTACCATTGATCTTAGAAGCAATATGGAGCCACAGGGGTTTGCTAAATAGGGAGGTGAACTCATCAGACCTGTCAGTGGAAGAGTGGGGAGAGATTTGAGACAGGCAAACCCCCCAGCAGGTGATGGCCATAGCCCAGGTGTGATGCGTTAAAAGCCCACACCAGGGCAATGGCTGTGTCAGAGGAGAGAAGGGGCTATATCAGAGAGATGTGAAGGCAGAATTGAGCAGACTTGGCAGCAGATTGGATATGGGATGGGGTGAAAGAATGGGGAGTCAAGGATGACCTACAGGTTGTGAGCCTGGGGGACATTTCAGTCTGACTTAACAAAGTAGCTAAGGTGTAGTGGAAAGAGAAATGACTTAGTCTTTAGAACTTGGATCAGAACAGGAAGAACCTGGAGAGCTCCTCTGATCTGACCCACTCCCTTTATAGATGAGGAACCCAGCAACCAGGAAAATGAAGCGATTCGTCCAAGATTGCACAGTTGAGGTTTGAACTCAGTTCTTCTCACTCCAAATCTACAAAATCCACACTATTAAGTCAGTAAACCTGTGTTTGATTCCTACTGTGGTCACCCACATAAAAACTTAACTTCTCTCTGCCTTGGTTTCTTCATTTGTAAAATATAGATGATGATATGTATGCTACCTACCTCACAGGATTATTGTTAAGTCACATGGGCTAGTGAATCGAGCAGAAGACATCAAGAAGATTTGGGTTCAGATATTGTTTAAGATAGTTATTGGTCATATGACCTTGGGCAAGTCATTTACCTCTGTGCATTTATTTCCTCCTATTAAATGAAGGAATTAGATTTGATAGCCTCTAAGGTCTCTTCCACCACTAAGTCTATGATCAAATAAGCAGTGGTTTGTCAAGTGCTTTATGTACCATCATGAGCTATTGAAGTATAATCTGGGTAGCATTGGACATAGAGTCAGAAAGACCTAAATTCAAATCTTGCCTCATATTTACTAATTGTATGACCCTGGGCAATTCTCTTAACCTTTCTTAGCCTCAGTTTTCTCATCTCTAAAATCTGGGGATTAATAATAATACCTACCTCCCAGGGTAATTGTGAAAACCAACTGAGATAACATATACACAGCACTTTGCAAAACTTAAAAGCTCTCTCTCTCTCTCTCTCTCTCTCTCTCTCTCTCTCTCTCTCTCTCTCTCTCTCTCTCTCTCTTTCTCTGTCTCTCTCTGTCTGTCTTTGTCTGCTTCTGTCTCTCTCTATAAAATAATATACACAAACATATATATATATATATACATACATACATCAACATATATATATATATATGTATGTTAGCCTTTATTTTAGCTATTATTAACATTGTTGAGATAAAGGACTCAGAGATGTCGGGTGAGTTGCCCAGTGTCACAACAGCATTTTGAGAGGAGGAAGAAAGCAGATAGGGCTAGTACTTGAGTCTTTGGATACATCCTATGGTGTACCCCCACCCCAACTCCTTTCTTAGGAAGTAACAGGACCCTTCAATGCACCCAAATAATAGTTTAGTTTGTCTAAACATCAAGCAATTTCAAGGAATAATCCTTGGAAACCAGAGGTCTGTAAATTACCGTGATCTTTCACTGGCCAAATCCTTGGAGGCTCAGGGTTAGGGTTCATGAAGTAGTTTCTCAAATGAATGGACTCATAGCCTGTTCTGCCACAGATTAATGACTTACTGAATGAGGCTGGTCATTTGATCCCTAGGAAATGTTTCTGTACAGGGGTCACTATTGTCAGCATTAGAATCCATAAGAGCAAATAAGACCCCAGAGGCTGGGAGTGTTCAGCTCTCTGGGTTGTAGGAAGAGAGTGATTTAAGCTTGGTGTTCCCCTCTTGGAGCCAGCAAGGGACATCAGCCCACTTAACAGCTTGAGTCCAGTGTCGTCCACAGTTCTCTGGCTAATCAGCCCCACTGTCCTCTGCTCCTCCTCCCCATGACTTGGTGATCTTCAAACTATCCAAAATGAGGAGTCCTAGGGAAGACAGGCCTTCCATGGGGAAAAGCCACATGGCACCTTCTCCACTGCTGCCCCAAAAAATCCATTCCAGGTCAAGAGCAAAGGGAACATGGAGAACTCTGGGTAATCTACCCAGCTGGCTACGTGAGCGAGGCAAGCCTGGGTTATAGCAGCAGTAAACGACACTCTGATATGTCCATTAGAAAGTGTAAATCAATGTTCTCTGGGGGTTCATCACCCCCTCATCTAGATTAACAGATCCTGTTGATACGGCTCAAGAATAAGAAGGAAAAGGAAGCATTAAGGCATTGAGGCGGCCAACACACTGGACTTCAAGGCAGAAAGAACTGAATTCAAATCCTGACTCAGATATTTGCTGGCTGCATGACCCTGAGAAAGCCATTTAATTTCTCTCAGCCTTGATTTCATCATCTGTAAAATGGAGATATCAATTGCACTTATCTTACAGAGTAAGGCTCAAATGAGACAGCATCTGTAAAGAACTTTGCAAATCTTCAAGTACAATATGAATGATAGCTATTACTGTTAAGGGGCAAAGTGACTAACCTCTCAGTCCTTAGATAAGACAGACTCTGCTCCCTAGCCTCATGCTGCCTAAATCCCGGAAAGAAAAAGGTGGCCAGCCTCCATGTGGGACCGGGCACACATCTGCATTGCCTTTGTCTCTGCTGTGTCTGTGCCCAGAGACAGAGCAACAAGCCCTGACTATGAATCACGAAGAAAGCCGTCTACTCACAGCTCCAAGGCAGGGCACCCACTGCCACCCTGCTCATATTCTCCTCCATGGTCCCTGGGTCTCGGAAGTTGAGGACAGCTCCCCACATGGGAGGGATGCATGGGGAGTGGATAGAGATGAACTTGGCCTCATATCAATGAAATGAATCAAACTAACAGCTTCAGGCTTACGGCCTCCAAAAAGGGGATTTATCCCACTTCATTATCTGCTCTCCATTACTCTTCTCAGATGCTCTTTGGAAATGTTGGAGGGTATTTCCTCCCATGAACCATGTTATTTTTACAGAGGGTACCTTCATAAATTGATTGCCCAGAAACTGAACTACAATAACTCAGGAAATTCTACCTCAGGGTTGGTTGTGTTGTGTGGTGTTTGGAGAGGCAACCTTTTTTTTTTGAGGGGGGAAGGCAGGGCAATTGGGGTTAAGTGACTTGCCCAAGGTCACACAGCTAGTAAGTATTAAGTGTCTGAGGGCAGATTTGAACTCAAGTCCTCCTGACCCCAAGCTGGTGCTCTATTCACTATGCCACCTAGCTG
>NW_027185831.1:0-17555 GCF_028583685.1 Petaurus breviceps papuanus | reverse complement strand
TTTTTACAAGCCAAGAGGTGAATGAATAGCATTTCTCAAGTAACTACAATGCACAAACATTTTTTATTCTGTAGCTTGTATTCCTAGAATATATAGTTTAGTTAGGTCTCAAGATTTGTTTTTTGATTTCTTGTATGTGGTAGCTTCATAATATAGGACATAAATATGTGAACATTAGTAAATTGAAATTCTGACTACTCTTGGCTAAAATTGTGTGCATTTCAAGTCATTTGTTGTTCCTTTTATAGTTCTTCCTCCCTCCCTCCCTCCCTTCCTTCCTTCCTTTCTTTCTTTCTTTCTTTCTTTCTTTCTTTCTTTCTTTCTTTCTTTCTTTCTTTCTTTCTTTCTTCCTTCCTTCCTTCCTTCCTTCCTTCCTTCCTTCCTTCCTTTCTTTTATTGCTTTTTGGAGAAAGGAAGGCAGGGCAGTTGGGGTTAAGTGACTTGCCCAAGGTCACATGGTTAGTAAGTTTTAAGTGTCTGAGACCAGATTTGAACTCAGGTCCTCCTGACTCCAGGGCTGCACCACCTAGCCACCCCTCAAGTCATTATTTAAAGGTATTTAGTGGGGGAATTTGGGGAAAGTTCAGGCAAGTCCTTGCCTTTTATTCATCATCTTGGCTCTGCCACCTTCTCTGGAGAACTTTGAAATCCACTGTGATACATGGGAGACACTAACAGAGGACCACCCAGCATGGCATGCCCATGTCAAAGAAGGAGCTATACTATAGCCTATGAGCAAATCGAATTGCTCAAAAGATATGTAAGGGGCACAAATTAGACACATCTCCACTCCAAATGTTCATATGGACTATCTGTGCTTGACCCGTGGTAGAACCTTCTGAGTTCATATTGGTTTTATCATCCAGAGTAAAACAAACTGTACCTTGACCCCAACAAAATGATGCCATTTTGGTTCTCTTCAAGAATGAAAGACAACCAATCAACCTATGTGCTAAGCACTGGGAATAGCAGCATTGCTCTGGAATTTGACCTGCTGGTTAGAGTGGGAGTTAGGAGAGTAGTTCTAGAGCCTATATCACCCTGGGTATCTCACTTAGCCTCTGTTTTCCTCAGTCTCCTCATCTGTAAAATGGGGATAATAAGGGTTTTTATGAAGATCAAATGAGATAATTGTAAAGCACAATGCCTGGTACATAGTTGTTCATCCCTCTTTTTCAAATAGGACCAAGGACATCAGAATTTTGGGGTCAAGATACAATGTGTTCACCTGTGACTGGTGAATTCAATACAAGTTCAGAAGATTCTACCACAGATCAGGTGCATGTAGTCCACTAGAACATTTGGGATGGAGATTTCTCTGGATTTTCACAGCTCACATTTCCTTTGTGCCCCAGCAATTCTGCTTTGCTCATGGAGTACAGCTGTTCCTTTGATGCAAGCATGATAGCTGGGTAGTCCTGTTCCAGTGTCTCCCATGTCTCATAGTCGATATTAAATTCTTCAAAGAGACTTGAGAGTGTCCTCATTTTGCTTCTTCTGACTGCTGTGTGAGCACTTTCCTTGTGCTAGTTCTCTTTAAAATCATTCCTTAGGGGGCGGCCGGGTGATGCAGTGAGTAAGAGCACTGGCCCTGGAATCAGGAGACCCGGGATTGGTTCCAGCCTCAGATACTTAACACCCACACAAAATAACCTTGGGCAAGTTACTTACCGCCAATTGCTTAAAAAAATTCATTCCTTAGATGTGCCTGTGCTTGGTACTCAGGATAAGTGGCCAGCCCATCAGAATTATGCTCCCTTTGGTAGATTTTGAAAGCTTGGCTGTTCAGCTCAAGAGGGGACCTTGGTGTCTGGTGCCTTATCTTGCCAGGTGATCTTCAGAATCTTTCTAAGACAATTTGAATAGAAGTAGTTCAGTTTTCTGGCATGGCATTATTATATTGTCCAGATTTCAGAGCCATACAATGATGAGGTCAGCACAATGGCTCTGTATACCTTCAGTTTGGTAGGCAACCTATAACCTCTTCTCTGCCACACCTCCATCAGAGCCTTCCCAAACATTGAATTACCTCTGGAAATGCATGTACAAAACTCATCTTCTATGTGAATATCCCTGGAAAGTATACTAGCAAGGTAACTGAACTTATCCATAGCATTCAAAATTTCTCCATTTAGTGTGCCCCTTGGTTCCACATATGTATGATATGGTGCTGGCTAGTGGAGAAGCTCTGTTTTCTTTCTTTCTTTTTTAAATTAATTTGTTTGTTTCCTTTTAGTTTGCAGGATTCAATTCCACAATTCCTTGAGTTTCACATTTTGTCCCCCTCCCTCCCCTCCACCCCATGGTGGCATATAGTCAAGTATAGGTTCTGTAAATACTTTCACATTATACATTAGTCAGGTTATAAAGATGGATTGTATCTGATGGAATAAAAAATGGTAAAGAGGACATAAAACCAAACAAGAGAAGGAAAAAGATCAGGTATTTTTCTTCCACCTGGATATAAACTCAGTTCTTTCTAGTTCTTTCTCTGGATGCACATATTTCTCTCCATCATGAGTCTTTTGGGTTTGACTTATATTACTGCATTGCTGAGAAAAGTCCAGTCTATCAAAGTTGGTCATTGCACATACGTTGTGTCTGTAATTGTGTACAAATTTCTTCTGGTTCTACTCTTCTCACTCAGCATCAGTTTGTATAAGCCTCTCCAGGTAAATATGAAGACCGTCTGCTCCTCGTTTCTTATGGCACAATAGTATTCCAGAACATGCATATACCGCAATTTGTTCAGCCATTCCCCAATTGATGGGCACCCCCTTCATTTCCAATTCTTTGCCACCACAAAAAGAGCTGCTATGAACATTTTTGTACATATGGGTCTTCCTCCCACTTCTATGATCTCTTTGGGATATAACCCTAGGAGTGGTATTGCTGGGTCAAAGGATATGAAAGTATTTATAGCCCTTTGGGCATAGTTCCAGATTGCTCTCCAGAAAGGCTGGATCAGTTCACAACTCTACCAGCAATGCATTAGTGTTCCAATTTGCCCACATCCTCTCCAGCATTTGTCATTTTCCTGTTTTGTCGTCTTAGCCAATCTGACTGGTGAGATGTGGGCAACCTCAGAGTTGTTTTGATTTGCATTTCTCTAATCAATAGTGATTTAGAGCATTTCTTCATGTGCTTATAGATATCTTTAATTTCTTCCTCTGAAAATTGCCTGTTCATATCCTTTGACCATTTATCAATTGGGGAATGACTTGTATTCTTATAAAATTGACTCAATTCTCTGTATATTTTAGAAATGAGTCCTTTGTGAGAGACATAAGTTGTAAAGATTCTTTCCCAATTTCCTACCTCCCTCTTAATCTTGGTTATATTGGCTTTATTTGTACAGAAGCTTTGCAGTTTCATGTAGTCAAAATTACCCATTTTACATTTTATAATGTTCTCTAATTTTTGTTTAGTCATAAAGTCTTTCCCTCTCCACAAATATGAGAGGTACACTGTTCCTTGTTTTACAAGACTGCTTACAGTATCAACCTTTATACCTAAATCATGCACCCATTTATATTTGATTTTGGTATATGGTGTTAGATAATGGTCTATGCCCAGTTTCTGCCATACTATATTCCAGTTTTCCCAGCAGTTTTTGTTAAATAGTTAGTTCTTATCCCAAAAACCAGGGTCTTGGGGTTTATCAAACAATAGATTACTATAGTCGTTGACTTCTGAATCTCGTGTGCCTAATCTATTCCATTGATCCACTCCTCTATTCCTCAGCCAGTACCAAGTAGTTTTGATGACTGTTGCTTTATAATACAGATTGAAGTCTGGTATAGCTAGTCCACCTTCCCTAGCATTTTTTTTCATTCATTCCCTTGATATTCTGGACCATTTATTCTTCCAAATGAATTTTGTTACTATTTTTTCTAGCTCTATAAAGTAGTTTTTTGGTAAATTAATTCTTATGGCACTAAATATATAATTAATTTAGGTAAAATTGTCGTTTTTATTATATTAGCTCGACCCAGCCACGAGCAATTGATATTTTTCCAATTAGTTAGATCTGACTTTATTTGTGGAAGCTCTGTTTTCTTGATGTTAATTGTCAGGTCAAAATTAACACAAGCAGCAGAGAATAAATCCATATTCTTGCAACTCAGCCTTGGTGGTTGCATTGAGTGCACAATCATCATTGAACAAAAATCTGTGCACTAATTCTCCCTCCACTTTAGTATTGGCTTGCAGCCTCTGCAAGTTAAATAATTTGCCTTGATGCCATTTTTGCCTTTGTTGGAGGCATCCAACAACATTTCTTATCATATTATTCAAAAAGCATGGGAGGAGGCTCATGACTCTGCTTCACTCCACTGGTGACTGGGAAAACATGAGAGCATTGTCCTTCATTCTGAATTCATGCAAACATGCCGTCATGAAAGTGGTGTACAATACTGATAACCTCCGGGTAACCAAATTTTCCATGATCTTCTAGGATCCCTAATAACTGACTATATCAAATGCTTTGGTCAGGTTGAGGAATATTTTATGAAGACCTCTGTTCTGGTCATTGCATTTTGCCTGGATTTGTCAGGCAGCAAACACCAGGTCAGCCATTTCTTGGCCCTTTCTGAAGCCACACTGCCTCTTGGGAAGATAACCATCTTCCAGATAAAGGATCAGATGATTAAGGATGACTCAGGCAACTGTCATCAATGACAGAGGGGGAAAGAGAGAGAGAGAGCTCCCCCTGTAAATTGTCATAGGACAGTCTATTTCTTTTTTCCTTTACTTAATTCCTTTATTATCCTTTGATGGATAATAGAGGCATCCTTGCTCTCCTGGAGGATAGCTTCTTCTTGTCATATGATCCAGAAGATTTCAGTCAGCTTCTCTTTTAGTATTGGACTTCCTGCCTTATAGATCTCTGCTGGGATAAAATCAGCACCAGGCACTTTACCATTCAAGATGAACCTGATGGCATTAAATGCCTCCTTCTTCAGTTGGAAATTCTGCTAAAAATGGATTGATGACAGCCTGAGACTTATAATATGTGGCTTCAGCATTGGTTAATAATGATATGTTGAGAACACTATGGAAGTGCTCAGAACACCTCTCCAGGATCATGTCCTTATCAAAGATTGGTGTGGTTCCTTTAGCACTGAAAGTTGAGATGCACCAGATGTCTTTGACCCATAAATAGTCTTCAGGGCATTGTAGAAACACTTTGGATTTTTATTCAGTGTGAAATTGAATCTCATCTGCCTTCTTACTGAGTCAAGAATCCTGCATCTCTAGGTTTTGCTTGCACTTTACTTTAATGGAGTTAAAAGCTACCTTCTTGGAGACACACACAAGGGGCTGCCAAATCCCACTGCTGCTTCAGTCCAATGAAAAGACAACCCAGGCAACCTGTGTGCAGAATTGTGCACTCACCCATCCCCATAGGACTTCAAGGTAGATGAAACTATGAGAAAGTAAATAGTAAAATAGAAGGTAAAATAGTGGATGATCAATGATTGATGTCTTCTTAACTTGCATGTGAAATGGATTTGTGAGGTAGAGTTGTGAAGAGTCATCACTTCCAGAGCCATAAATCCAGTGGCAAGACAAAAGTCAAGACAACTAGCAATGTCCTAGGATGTAGTTGATGACTTTGAGTTCTTTGAAGTCTGACCAAGCTCTCAGCACTCTCAGCACCTACTTTGGGCACCCCATTGACTATGGGAGTAAATTGTTGTCGCCGGCCCGTGGTGCGGGGGGGGGGGGGGGGCGTCTTCACATGCTTGAGGTAGACATCCTCCTAACTCACCAAAGGGCTTAAGGCCTGTCAGTTAACCTCAACCTGTTTTAGACCATCTGCTAAGACCAGGTGTGGCCTATATATATTTTAGCTTCTTGGAGCCACAGGTGAGAACTGGGCAAAAGCTAGAAACAAAAAGTGCATGTGCAGCCCTAAAAAGGGCTCAGCATTCTGGAGGTGCTGGTTCTCCTGGAACACTCCACACACACATGTTGGCTACTATTAGCTACTATCGTTATTATCTGTATGTGCTCCAGATAGAAAGAGTCAGGAGAAGGGGCCTTGACCATGATGTTTTTTGTGCCGTGGTAGGTGTTACAAATGGACAACTAGATGGCACATTGATAGAACACTGGACTTGGAATCAAGAAGATGCATCTTTCTGAGTTCAAATTCAGCCTCAGACACTTACTAGCTGTGTGACCATGGGCATAGTCACTTAACTCTGCCTCACTTTCCTTATCTGTAAAATGAGCTGGAGAAGGAAATGTCAAGCCACACAAGAGTCACAGTACAACACAGTACAAGTTTCAATTACAAATGCTTGCATTTCACCATAAATAGCATGAATGACAGTCTCTAGGCCCTATAGTCTCTGGTTAATAAGGAACATCTCATTCCCCAAAAGAGGTATGGTGTAGTGGACAAATAAATGAAGGGGAAGCCAAAATATCTGGGCTCAAGTCCTTGTCCTACCATTCACTAACTTTGAGACCTTGTGCAAGACATTTACCTCCTTTGATAACCAGTTTCCTTATATGTAAAATGAATATGTTAATGATCTCAGTGGTCACATCTAGATCAAACACCTCATGATTCTCATTGATTTGCTGAGTATTATATTGGTGGTTCCAGTAGTCAACAGATTGCCAGGTGCTTCCTCAGTATCTCTGCTAGGGGGCAATGTCACCATATTGATATATGCTCTAAAATTCAAGGCTCATTGGGAGTTTCCACCAGTCACAAGCCCTTTATGGAAACAAAATCTTTTTCTCATGATTTTGCAAAATTCTTTCAGATTTCCAAATTCCAACTTGAGGTAATGATAATACTGATGCTAATACCTCAGATTTCTATAGGGTTTCAAGATTTGTAAAGCATTTCCCCAACAGGACCCTTTTGATTAGTCAGTACAAACATTATTATCTTCCTTATGCAGATGAGGAAATTTCTCTAATAAGTAGTCAGTCCCAGATAAGCCTGAATTTATCCTGAACCCTTTTCTCTTTCTCCCACCTCTCTTTGGATGACTTCAGCAAATTCTATGGGCTCAATTAGACTCTCTTTGCAGAGTACTCTCAAATTTATATAACTATCCATGATCTCTTTCCTAAGCTCAGTTTCCAGAGATCACCAACTTGCCTGAAGTATATTTCCACCTGGATATCCAGGACGCATCTCAAACTCAACTTGTCTTAAATGAAGCTCATTACCTTCTTCCCCAACCTGATCCCCACTCTAAACTTCCCTGTTTGTTTTGAGTCCCAGACATTCAGGTTTGTGTCCTTTCCTCAACATTTCATGCTCTGCATAACCTCACCACCTCATCCAATGGCTTGTTGGGTCTTGTCTGTTCTACTTCCCCAACATCTCTTACATCCATCACCAGTCACAGAGCCACTATCTTCATTTGAGGTTTCATAACCTGTCCTCTGAAATATTACAAAAGCTCCTACTTGATCACCTTTCCTCCAGGTCCTCCTGTCTCCACTCAATTCTTCTCACAGCTGCCAAAATAGACTTTGCAAAGGGCAAATCTGACCTTTCCCAAGAAGCTTTAGTGGCTCCCCTTTTTTCTAGGATACAATATGAATGCCTTAGCTAACCAATCAAAGTCCTTCACAATCAAACATTTCTGTTACTCCCCTCACTCTGTTCTAAATAAACTGGTTTACTTTCTATTCCGTCACAGCAAAATTCTGTTTCCTGCCTTCACATCTTTGTATAAATTGCCCTTGGTGTTTGTCAAGTTTCCTCCTCCTCAGCTTCTAATATTAGAGTTCTTTATATCCATCAAGGTTCGTCTCTGGTGACACCTCTTAGGACAAACCTTTCAAATCTTACTATTTTTAGAGCCCTTTCCCCCCCAACCTTATGTTGTTTATCTGTGGCATTTCCCTTGCTCAGCCCTATGTAACCTTCCCCAGTAGTTTGTATGTTCTATTGAAGCAGGGACTACTGTTTGCTATGTTTTTTTTGTGCCCAAGGTCAGCTAATACAGATTCTAGCCCAAGTAGTCCCTGTTTTTTCAGGACTTTTACAAAAAGCAAGGAAGGCACTTTCTGTCTTAAATTGATCCATGAGGGGCGGCCAGGTGGCACAGTAAGAGCGCCGGCCCAGGGGTCGGGAGACCTGGGATCCATTCTGGCCTCAGATACTTGGCACCCACACAAAATAACTGGCCGTGTAACCTTGAGCAAGTTACTTAACCCCAATTGCTTTAAAAAATTTTGATCCATGAAGGGGAAGTATGAACAAAGGAGTTAACAGCCAATGCTTCTCCCTGTTAGGGAGAGGAGGAAGGGGTCAGGAAGGTGTGCTCTAGGCTCCTCTGAGCAGGGCCTCTTTCTGCTGGGTCAGCAGGCTTTCTCCTGGGTTGAAACTGAAATTGCCCTCCTGTACTTGACAGGTGTCTAGGGAAAACTAAGGCTTCTTGAGGTAAGGATGGAAGCCAAACTGAGGCAACTGAGTTTGATCTCTCACTCCTTTAATATCGTGCACCAGCACAATGTGTGTGTGTGTGTGTGTGTGTGTGTGTGTGTGTGTGTTTATGTAAGTGTAGCGGCAAGCACCCCAAGCGTCCTCAGGGTTTGCCGCCACCACAGGTTCTTGGATCTGCTTTGATAAAGGAAAGCAACTCAAAATGGGTTAACAAGCTTACTTTAATCAGTCAGACATATATCATTTACCTTGTTCAGGGAAAAAAGTCAGCACCCTGAACTTCAAAGTATACAGGCAGAATTATCAAAACAGAAACAGATCAAGCTTTCCAAACTGTCCAGCCATTACATCCATACCCAGTCAACATCTGGGTTTCCACATCTGGGTTTTTCAAAGCCGGGGGACTCTCAACAACGGCTTCCCAGAATTCAGATCAAATCACAGAACACTTCTCAAAGTGAGTCCCAAAACAAAGCTACACATCAGGGCTTATATAGCCTTCTCCTGGCTCAGAGAATGTAACAACCTTATTGACTCACTGGCCAATCAAGAAGTATCTACTGAAAAACAAGCCTCCCTCCCCAGGCTTCAGGTGCATTTTAGCCTAGGGGCAGGGAAGATCTTCCAAATTTGCATTCCCATTACAGTAAGATATATATGTCTCCTTGGGTTGTGATGGTTCTGCATTTTTCTGCCTAAGTCATACAAAGGTCTAAATCTGGTTTGGGGATGAAAGTCATCCGTTCAGACTTGAACCCATTGATCTTGAAGTACTGTGATGATATCCAGCTAAAAACAGCCAAAGAGCAATGAGCAATGCGAATCAGGAGCCCAGGAGAGAGATCAGGCCCTGAGATCATTCCCATTTTTGTAGCAGGCTAGAGTTTACAAAGCACATTTTTCATAGCCACCCTGTAAATTAGGAAGTGTCAGTATTGCTGATATTAAATTACTTTACACCAAATGAAAATTTGACTTAAGAAAGAAGGAAAAAATCCCTAATATTTAGGACTATCCAAAACCAGAATTGGTCAACCAGGTAACACATTGTCCCTCACTGGAGTTCTTTAAGCAAAGATTGGATGAGCTGGTACTGGGTGGGTTCTAGAGGGGATTTTTTTTTCAGGTATGGGTTCAACTGGATGACGACTCAGCTAGGATCAATTTCTAGCTCTGAAACTGATTCTATGAGGAAGCACAATGACAGGGACATAGTGAGTCAGACAAGGGAAGATGGTGAAGCACATGTTCCCCCAGTAGGTCCCCACCCTGAGCAGCCTGCAGAGGAGGCTACACGGCACAGCAGAGGACCTAGAATCAGGAAGACCTGAGTTCAAATCTGACCTCAGACACTTACTAGCTGTGTGACCCTGGGCCAATCTGTTTGCATCAGTTTGAAAATATGGAGATAATAATAGCACCTATCTCCCAAGATGGTTGTGAGGAAAAAATGAGATATTTGTAAAACACTTTGCAAACCTTAGGGCTATATAAATGCTAGATATCATTACTGTTAGCATCGTCATTATCATCTTCCCAGTAGTTCCCGTGGTCTTACTCCTGGCTCCTGTTGGCACCCATGGTCAGGTTCCTATTAGCATGAGTTTATCCCCCTGTCAGCCTCAAGCAAAGCCTCCAATACAAGGGAGGGGGGAGTGTGGTATCACATTAGTCTAAGTTGTCAGATCCTAGTGGACTTGGCCTTTAAATACCCCGCCATGACACATAGAAGCCCATAGAACACAAGGCTTTCTTGTCTTTATTGTAGGGCTAATGAAATGAGTAATACTTTATCATGGGGAATATGGCCCCAGGAATGAAGAGTTTGTAGTTTAAAGGGGATTAAACATAACAGGGATAATTATGGGTTCTTGGGGTCATTCTGGAGTTATCTTGAGGTTATCCAGAGGTCATTCTGGGGTCCCCAGAGAGATCACAATCCAAGGGCAACTTTTTAGACTTTCTTTCTCAAGTTCTTCCTGGAGAAGCAGAAGTTAGAAGTCAAATGTCAGGGAGTCAGATGCCAAACTGTTACCCCACCACTTAATTTTTCCCTCAAAGTCAAATCTCAAGAAGAAGGAGAGGCAATGAGATGGAGGGGATACTGAAGGGGAAGAGATAAGACCAGGGTGAAGCAGAGCCTGAGTGAAACTGAAAGAGGGTGAAAGGGTATCTGAGATGAGAGAGAAGAGGACAGAGCAGACAGGAGCCTGGAAGGCAAATGGGGCATAGTGAATGAGGAGGAAGCCATGGGGAAATTCTGAAGTGAACATGTACAGCAAGTGCACTAAAAAGGGGTCTGAAGGACAGAGAAGACTGAGGGGACAGAATGGAAACTGAGGAACAGGGTGAGGTTGAGCTGTGGCTGGAAGTAGAGAGGAGAATCTGAGGAGAAAGAAAGGAGAACGGGAATTATGATCTGAGAGAAGCTAGAAGGAATGGAAAGATAGGCCAAAGCTAGACGTTTACCTCAGAAGATCAAGGCCATGGCGGTGAAGAGGACATTGATGGCCACAGTCTTCATGAATAGGAGTCTCAGGCCCATCACACTGAGGAATACCTTGTTCCCCTGCCCAGGTCCTTCTGCAGGGGGCAATGGTCAAGGTCAAGGGGAAGCAGACTGGCTTCTAAGGGCCCCTTCTAAGCAGTGGAAACATTAATCCTAGCTAACATTTCTGTAGTGCTTAAAAGATTTGCAAAACAATCTACACAAATCTCTCATGAGATTTTCACCAAAACACCATGAGGTAGACACTGCAGTTATTACTGCCTTTTTGTCAATGAGAAAACTGGCTCAGAGAGTTGGAGTGACGTGTCCATGTTCACTGAGCTAATAAGTATCAGAGATGAGATTCAGATTTAGATCTGACTCCAACTAGGTATATACTGGGCATTCCAAACTGAGCATGATCAAAATGGAACTTATCACCTTTTCCCCTAAGCTAACCTTTCTTCTAAACTTCTTTGTTTATTTTAAGGAACCACATCATTCTAGCAAGCCAGATTCACAACCTTGGCACCATTTTTATTTCCTTCCCCTCCTTCACCCCATGTATCCAATCTGTTGTCAGGACTTCTCAGTTTTGTATTTCTTGTATATTCATACAGTCACCACACTGTTTCAGGGTCCTATCATTTCTTACCTAAACTATGGCAACAGCCTCCTAATTGATCTTCCTTCTTCCAGTCTATTCCCATCTCAAATATATCCTCTGCACAGTTGTCAAAATTATCTTCCTAAAACACAAGACTGACCATATCATTGCCTTAGCTCAAGAATCTTCAGTGGCTCCCTAATAACTCTAGGATAAATCGCAATCTTTCACAATTTGGTTCTAGTCTACTTTTCCATGTTTAATGTACATTATTCCCCCTTCATACACTCTATGTTCCAACCCATCTGGCCTATTTACTGTTGCCCAAACTTGAATTCTATCTCCAAATTCCACTTATCCCAGCCCCACTTTGGAATGCATTCCCTCCTCACCTCCATTCTTAGAATCCCTAGCTTCCTTCAAGGCTCAGCTCTTACACCAATTCAAGCAGGAAGCCTTGCCTTACCCCCTTATTTATTGGTGATCTTTCCCTCCTCAAATAATTGTGTATATACTTATCTGTTTGTATGTAGTATCCTGCCCTCCAGTAGAATGTAAGCTCCTGGAGAGCAAGGAATGTCTTTCATTTTTTCCACTGAATCCCTAATGTCTTGCATAAGGTAGGTGATCAATAAATATTTGTTAGGTTATATTGGGTTTGATATGAAGTTTGAATGAGGTGTAAGAATTAAAAATTACTTGAATGATTCAAGCATGGAATGAGTGAAACAGTGACAGAAATAGTGATGGAACAACTCAAGGAACAAGCTTAAAGGAAATGATAGCAATCTCTATTTGATATAGGATGAATGCTGCTACTGTGAAAGACAAGGGCATGAAGAGGAGAGAAAGGATGTTTGGAGCAACCACTGTGAGGAGTAATTATCAAGAGAGTGAGTTATGAAGGGCCATCATTGGCTCAGCTCACTTTATGGAATATCACATTTCCTAAGCCTTGGGTAACATTATACACTCTGAACCCTTAGTTATGACACACTCAGTGGACTATCACACACTCCGTACCTGGGGTGATTGTCACTCAGAACCCTGGGCTATCTCATTATCAGGGTTGGATATGTGGTGACCAACAGGATCATAGATTCAGAGAATTTCACTTAGAAAGGACCTGAGTAGCTAACTGCTGCAACCTGTGCCTGGAGAGAATTCCCTCTACAACATGCCCCTAAGTGGGCCTTTGCTGAAGGAGCCTCATTGAGGTGATCCCATGACCTCCTCAGACAACCCATTTCACCTTTGAACAGTCCTAATATTCAGAAATTTGTTCCTTATATGACCAAAGCTAAATTTCCTTCTTGGTAACTTCATGACTTTGTCAGTGTTCCCTTCTGGTCACTTGCATTTTTCTTTCCTATGATGCTCTCAGCTTCAATCCCATTAGCTTTGCCTTTCACCTTGAATGTTTAACTCACCCATGAAATCCTGCTCAGAGTAACACAGTTTCTGCTTAGAGGCAATCCCAGGGTCTGGTCCAGTATGATCTGAAGTCAGAAATACATCCTCAGACATAGCTCTGATCCTCAAGGAGCCCAGGACTGGCCTCTCCAGTGCACAGGCCCCACCCCCACCTCCCAATTTCAGGAACCACCTTCCCAAAACTAGGGTCATGTCCTGATTGTAGCTGACTCCATTTAATCCAAGACATAGTCCTCAGACCAGGCTTCCTATCTCCAGCATTATGACCTCTTTTCCTAGGATACTCCTTTTGATCCTAGGACCAACATTCCAATTCCAAGACCCTTTTCCTTACCCTAAAACTTTACTTAGCACCCTGTAATACACCTCCCCAGACACAGCATATATTCATGTCCTTCACTGAACCAAGGATACCGCTTTTTAGACTGAAGCATCTTTCTTTTCTACCTCCTTCACCCTAACCTCTGTAAGGAGCTCATCATACCTGGCCGATGGGATACATGTATCTCTTTCCCAAGGTGCTTCACTGAGCAGGTCACTGTATCATTCTCAACAACTTTGCCAATCTGGACAGCACTGTAGGTGCCATTGACCATGGGAATCAGAGTAAGAGCGTGGGCTGTGATGAAAGCCCCAGGGGAGGTCAGGGACACATGGAGCTCCTTGGGGTAGAAGTTCTTGATCAGGCAGGCCACAGCATCCTGATCCCTCATCAAGAACACACTGGGTGACAGGGGGGCTTGAGGTCCTGAAATCAAATGATGGCTTCCTGTCCCCTATCTGGACCTAGCCCAGATATGGGAAAGGCACACATATGACCAAAATATTAACTGTGAAAAACAAACTTCTTCCCCAGATTTCCTGCCCCCCTTAACCTCAGCCTGGCCGTATATGTGGGGAGCAAATTCATGTGACCAAGTAACTGTAAAAAATAAACCTCAGCCCCATTTCCTGCCCCAGGTCCCAGCCTCAGCCTGGTTCCCATGTTCTCAACTCACATGCCTGTGCTGCCCTAGAAACCAGTCTCCTTTCCCCTTCCCAACTCCCCCAACTCCTGATTGTCACTGGTGTTGACAAGTGTCAGAGTTTCATTGCTCACTGTCCCAAGTCCATGGGTCTTTTGATGTGACCCAAAGTCCTTTAATGACCTACCATAATCGACCCCCAGGGATTTCAGCTCAGAGTAGGAATGATAGCTGTGCATGGTCACAGAGTACACTGTGGTGGAGAGGGGACTGGGTGATGGGGATCTCTGCTTCTGGTCTAGACCCAGCACTGACTGACTGTGTGACCTGAAGCCTTAGGGTTTTGACAGGACTGGGATAGCAGAGGCACTCACCAGGCTCCACAGTCACATCTGTACCACGACCAAAGACCAACTTGTCTGTGTCATCTCCATTGCCCACTCTCCTTGCACAGTGGTATTGACCAGAATCTCTGAGGTCCAGCCCTTCAACCTGTAGTAAAATCCGACTGCCGGTGTTGTCCCTGGAGATTGTGATTCTGTCTTTGGTGGCATCAGTAGAACTACCCTCAAGACTAGCCAACCATAGTGGGGCACGGTCTGGGGCCGAAAGGTACCAGCCAAGTTTGCTTGTCTTAAACTGGAAACCAGAGGTTTGGCATTTGAGGTTCAAGGTCTTTCCAGCTAGGTGGGGGCCTCCCCCTGACTCCTCCAGCACTGTCTGTTCCACTGAATGAATCAAAAATTGGGGTAATGTAAGTAGGAGTAGTCCATCCATGCCTCCTCCTGGGAGACAGAGCTTTGATACCCCTAAACTCCCTTCCACCCTAACCCCATCCCATCTCTCCACCTCCAACCCCATGGCAGTGGGAAAGGTCAAGGTTGTTGTTGGAATCCAGGGAATCACAGGGGTCAGGGTTGGTCCTGGATTCCTAGGAGTTGTCCCTGACTCCAGAGGCTTCCCAGATTATCAGAGGCTCTGAGTGTCAGAAAATTCCCAAGGTTAGGGAGATAAGGGTTTATGAATATGGGGAGATGACAGGACTGGGGATTCCTAGAGTGGACAAGAGAAAGGTTCTATATGAAAATAGTATTAGCCAAAGAAACTCACCACCACTAATCAGGACATAGGTTGACTGGAACCATCAATTCAACCCAAAGCTCCCCTCCCCATATCCCTAATAGCTCTCTTGAGATCCAATGGAGTGAGATCCCCCTGTCAAGCTTTCCCCATACCTGCACACATTCCCTGAAAACATGGAAACTTACGTGGCAACACAGTCACTTCTGTTCCAGGACCAAAATTTCCCCACTGAGTTACTCACGATGATACAGGAAGGAACCTAAACTCTTGTCTCCAGAGAATAGTCCTTAAGAAGGGTGAAAGAACATGAGGGTGACAGGAAGTGAGGTGAGAGTCCTTGGAGTTAAGCCCATGAGAACTCATCAAGGTCATGAAGTCCAGGGACAAGTCTTCAAGTAAGTGTAAGGGACCTCAGGATATACATCCTAGATCAACTTCACAGCAGAGCACCAGGCAGACTAGACATTTGGGAAGGGCTTCACTTTTATAGAGTCTCAGATCAGTTTTCCACATGATTTCTGGAGTGAATGTATTATTGATTTGTTACCCTTAGTCCTTACTGACTTCATTGTGTGAGATTGATTGATCTATCCCTTGGCTAAACCAGGTAACACAGGAGAAGGCTTGAAAGGGAAAGCATCCTGGGATCCATTAGGGGATCTAGATGTAGACTGAACAGTCAAAAAGGGTTGGAGAGCCTCAAGGACCAACTATGGTTGCCCAGAGATGACTAAGCCACATATCTCCTCTGGACCTGCTTGCCACCTCTCCAAACTATTGCTGACCAAGGTCTCAGGAGTGGGGCTTTGTTGAACATTTGCATTGATGTATCTCCCTGTGGAGTTTCTGAACATTTGAGCCAACTAATCCTCCCAAGGTGTTTGGAAGTATTTTAGGGAATCACTGATGGGATCCTAATGTTCCTATAAAGACTCTCATGGAGTTTTCAGAAAGAGTTTTCCAACCACAGACTGATGAATTACAGATCATCAGGAGTTCATATGATGAGACAGTTCTTATCTGGGACTTTTTTTCTCCTAAAAAAAATTTATGGATACCTCTTTTGTGATTCATTTATTTTATTTTTTGACATTCTTCTTTTTTTTTAGATTTTGAGTTCCAAATTCTCTCTTTCCCTCATACCACTTCTCCAGACATTAAGACAAGAATTATGATGTAAGTTATATATGTGAAGTTATACAAAATGTATTTCTGTATTAGCCATATTAAAAAAAAAGAAAAGCAAAGAAAATTTTAAAAGTATGCTTCAATATGCAGAGTTCTTCAGTTCTCTCTTTGGAGGCAAGTAACATTTTTCATCATGGGTTTTGGAATTATCCAGGATCATTGTATTGATCAAAGTACCTGTGTCAGGCCTAAATAATATAAGGCCCACTGACCACTTGCAGTCTGCCAAAGGATTTTGGGTGGTCTGAAAAAAAAAACATAGAGGATATAAAAGAAAGTAAAGATGTAAGGAGTGCTTTGTCTATGCCCCCACTTAACCCACCTTCCACTAATCACTCTTGTGCCTGTCATGTGACTTGGCAGGTGTGTTGCCATTGTGCATTCTCTCCTGTTGGTCACATGATCCATGACAATCAACCATTATCAGTCTTTTTCTAGTCTGAGAGAAGCAAGAGTTATACTTTTTGCTGTGTTTTTGGTCATTATTGACATTGAACAGGGTCAAAGTGAATGCAGCCACATGCCAATACAACTGATACCTGCTCTGAGATGAGCAGCGACAATGTGAGGTCTTACTTCCCTTCCTTGCTGTGAGGCCACTGTCCAAGTTACATGTGTGTCTAGTGCTCTCTTCAAGGTCAGATTCTCAGTTTAGTATTTCTTTGTATGTGAGTAGTTGCTGTGGGGATTTTTTAGTCCTAATATTAAAGTTTGGGGTCAGATGATTGTAAAATCAGTGATAAAAAGAAATGGAAAGATCAAATCAGAACATGGAGTGTTTAATTTGGAGTGGACGAATAGATAATTGTTTACTTAGATAAGAGACAAACTACTTTGCCTTGTTTGCCAAGAAATAATAGCCATTCCTAAGGAATATAATCTTCATCACCATTTCAAATCAAACATCCTGACTTAAGCAAATTGGACACCAATGTAAAGCAAATTAAAGCTAAATTGTTGAAAAATTTCAGTGGGGAACAAGAGTGTTTCAAGGAAATAAACTCACAGAGATAATCATGAAGCTGAGTGAGATCAGGAGACAGTGTTATGGTGGAGGCAGACCCCAAAACTGTATAGGACCTGACCATTATGGTTTAGACACTTTTCCAACAGAAGTAGGACAAGTTTCAGATCATGTCAGACCAGATAATTTGGCCAAATTCATGATACGAGCAGTTGCATTGATGATCTGAAGAAAACATCGTTGACCTTATAACCCAAGCAGTGGTAGAAGAAACAGAAAGGCAAAACAAAGCACCTGCTGTACGTAATAGTTAGAGGTTTTGTTAATCACTTAGAGTGAATTCTGGGAAATTATTTTTTACAAGCCAAGAGGTGAATGAATAGCATTTCTCAAGTAACTAC
>NW_027185830.1:0-13051 GCF_028583685.1 Petaurus breviceps papuanus | reverse complement strand
TTCATTCATTCATTCATTCATTCATTCATTCATTCATTCATTCATTCATTCACTCTTTCCTCTTTCTATTTCTTTCCATTTTGGCGGTTTGTTTTTATTGACGTCTGATCTGAGGGGTAGGTTTAGAGATCCCATGGGCTGAGTCTCCGCATGTCTCTACATAATAAAAGGATCAGTAGAGGAGAGGTTTATGTGAGGAAAGTACTTAGTGAATCTCAGAGCACTATGTTAAGGTGAGTTCTTATTCTCTGTGCTAAATCCAGACATAATTCTTATATACAAGGGTGAATTTTTATTCTCTATGCTGAAGCTAGACATAAGCTAGTCATGCCACTACTTTTTAACTCTTTCCCTTGCCTAACCCAGCCTAAAATCATACAGTTAATAACCGTGTGCCCCTAGAAAAATGGTTTAATTGTTCTGTCTCAGTTTCCTCAACTATACAATGATGGGGTTAGACTAGGTGACCTTTAAGGTTCCTTTTAATTCCAAATCAATAATCTACTTCTAATCTAACACCCTGATTTCAAGGATGAGGAAATGTGGGGCTGGAAAAGCATTCCACCCAAGATCATTGCAGGGAGCATGTAGCGCACGGCTTCACATTCACTAGGCAACTTAATTTACTAGTTGGCTATTTCTCGTGTCTAGACTAAATATTCTATGCTTCAGTTTAAGATTTTGTTTTTCTTTCTTTGACTACTACTAGATGAAGAGAATCTAGTTACCACCACTAGTTACTGACTACTACTAGATGACTACTAGATGAAGAGAATCTAGTTACCTTTCTTATTATTCTGATTGTTTGTATGTTGAAAAAGGCAATTATGTAATCTTATAATTAATGCTACACAAGTTTAAAGGATCATTATATATTTTTTTCAGTTCCTCCTCCAGGTTAAATATACATCACTTGTTTAACACAAAAGTGATCGATAGATCAGTAAATATTGCTGAGCACCCACTGTCTTGTTTTAGTTTCTTTGCTAATGAAGTTTCAAATTCAGTAAATATTTATTAAATACTTACTATGTACAAGGAACTGTGCTGGGTTCTGGTGATGCAAAAATTTAAAAATTGCATATGGCTTCTGCTCTCATCTCCAAATCATTGTCAGCATTTGGGTAATATAAAATTGCTTGCAACTTATTTGGAGAGAGAAGTAATTTATGTATGTTAAAATGGGAGGGGGGTATGCGGGGTGGCACAAGGGGTAGAGCATTGGGCCTGGAGTCGGAAAGACTCATCTTCCTGAGTTCAAATTCAGCCTCAGATATTTACTATCTATATGACCCTGGGCAAGTTGCTTAACCCTGTTTTCCTTAGTTCCTAATTTGTAAAATGAGCTTGAAAAAGAAATGGAAAACCACTTTAGTGTCTTTGCCAAGAAAACTCCAAATGGGGTCATGAAGAATTGGAAATAATTGAAAAAAGACTGAATAATAAATACGTAAAAACACAATAATATAAGGCACAAAAATGAGGGTAAAGAGGATACTTTTTTTCTTGCATAAAACTTTAAAATATTCAAAATATTAAGTGTTTAATGAATGAAACAAACAGTATATTCTAGGAGCGAGTATATTGATATATAGTATATGATTGATATAATATATATAAGATATATATTGATATATAAACAAATAGTATATTGATAGGAGAGAGAAATCGTTTGGGCCTGAGTGATTAGGATTACATTCACAAAGGAGACCCAGAAGGAGAATGAACTGTTTCTTAAGTCAATGAGTTCCTCATCAATGAAGGTTTTCAAGTGGATGTCAGATCGTTATTTTCTGGCAATACTATAGGCAGAATTTCTATTCAGGTAAGAATTGAACTAGATGATTTTTTAAATCCCTTAAATCTCTGTGTTTCTGTGATTCTATTAATTAGAGCCAGTAATCGTCTTCTACTCTGGGCCTCAATTTCCTCCTTTGGTAAACTGAGGAGGCTGAACTAGGTGATCTTAATTTCTAAGCTTTCTTCTAACACTGAGTCTTATGATCCTTTGATCATACTGACATACTGGGTCCTGGGCAATGATGAAATAAGAAAAGTCACCAGGATATAGTAAGTACCTGATTATTAACCATCGGGCTGGGAGGTTCAATGGACTGATATGCAGTGCTAATGAAAACTAGTTGTAGGCTTGATTCCCACATGGGTCATTTAGCTCTGCTCAGTGTCAGGACTACATAATGGGCCCCTCGTTCTCAGGGATGCCATTTCTCTGAATCATAGAATCCTGGAAAATCAGACACTGTCTTATCCAAATTGTATCTGAACAATAATCCATAACATATGCAACAAGTTATCATCCAGTCTTTTCTGGATGACCTTTAGTGAAGAGAAACTCAATCTGTTCTTAGATGGCTCTAATTACTAGAATGTTGTTTGTGGTTTTTTTCCTCTCTTATATGATGCTGAAAATTACTTCTACAATATCCACCCCTTCCTACTAATTGGCCTTCTGAGGCCTATCTAGGTATCATCCTCAAGCCTCACTCTCTCTCACCCCCCACATCCAATCAGTGGTCAAGTCTTCTCATTTCTACTTACCTACTATCTCTCATGTATGCTTCCTTCTCTCTCCTGACCCTGCTACCATCCTGGTGCAGACCCTCATTACAAGGAGTACCTCAGATATATTGTGGGTTTGGTTTCAGACCACCACAATAAAGCAAATATTACCAGTCACATGGATTTTTTTGATTTCCCAGTGAATATAAAAGTTATGTTTACATTATACTGTAGTCCATCAAGTATACCATAGTATTATGTCTTTTAAAATGTATATACCAGGGGCGGCTAGGTGGCACAGTGAGTAAAGTGCCGGCCCTGGAGTCAGGAGGACCCGAGTTTGGCTCCGGCCTCAGACACATATCATCCACACACACACACACACACACAAACTAGCTGTGTAAGCTTTGGCAAGTTACTTAACCCCAATTGCCCTCCAAAAAAAAGGCAATAAATAAATAAAATGCACATACCTTAATTCAAAAAACACTTCATTGCTAAAATGTGCTAACATGATCTAACTTTTAGCAGATTGTAATCTTTTTGCTGGTGAAGGATCTTGCCTTAATTTTGCTAGCTGCTCATTGATCAAGGTGATGGTTGTTGAAGACTGGATTGTTGTGGCAATTTCTTAAAGTAAGACAGCAATGAAGTTTGTGGCATTGATTGACTCTCCCTTTCACCAAAGATTTATTTGTAGCATGTGATGCTGTTTGATATCATTTTACCCACAGTAGAACTTATTTCAAGTTGGAGTCAATCCTCTCAAATCCTGCCACTGCTTTTTAAACTAAGTCTATGTAGTATTCTTCAATATTGTTATGTCTCAGGGAATAGGGAGGCCTAAGGAGAGGAAGAGAGGCAGGGGAATAGCTGGTCAGTGGAGCAATCAGAACACTCACAACATTCATCGATTAAATTCACTGTCTTATATGGACATGGTTTGTATCCACCAAAAACCAATTACGATAGTTACATCAAAGATCACTGATCACAGATCACCACCCCAGGTATAATAATAATAATGAAAAAGTTTTCAATATTTCAGGAATTATCAAAAACATAAAGATGTGATGTGAGCACATGTTGTCAGAAAAATGAAGCCAATGGACTTGCTTGATGCAGGGTTACCATAAGCCTTCAATTTGAAAACCAAAAAAATCCGCAAAAAACAACAACAAAAAACCGCCATAGTATCTGCAAAGTGCAATGAAGTAGGAACAACTGTATTTCACACTATTGTAACAGCCTGCTAGTTGGCCTCCTTGCCTCAAAAGTCTCCTAACTACAACCCATCCTCCTCTCTGCTGTCACCCTGATCTTCCTAAAATGCAGGTCTGATCATCTCATGCCCCCTGACACCACCTATTCAATAACTCCAGGAACTCCCTATTTCCTCCAGAATCAAATTTTTGAAATCCTCTGTTTGGCTTTCAAAGCCCTTCATCATCTGTTCCTTTCCTACTTTTCCAGTCTTCTTCTACCTTACTCCTCTACATACTCTGCAGTCCAGGGACACGAGCTTCCTTGCTCCTCACCCAGACACTCCGTCTCCTGACCGTGGGCATTGTCACTGGCTGGCTCTCATACCTGGCATGCTTTTTCTCTAGATCTCTGCCTCCTAGCTCCCCTAGAATCCTTCAGGTCTCACCTTCCACAAGAAGTCTTTCCCAATTAATGCTAGTGCTTTCCTTCTAGTGATTGCCTCCAATTAATCTTGACTATAACTTGCTAGTATATAGTTGTTTACATGTTGTCGCCTTCATTATTTTGTGAACTCCTTGAGAGTAGAAACTTGTCTTTTGTTTGTCTTTTGCTGTTCTTTGCTGACATAAAAAAGAAATTTAAATGCTAGTTGACTAAGGCCAAAAGAACAAATATAATCCCTCTTACAAATGATAACTCTTTAATACTTGAAAACAGCTCTTATGATCCTATTATTACTCAGGCTAGCCACTTCTGTTTCTTCAGCCATTCTACATATAGCATGATTTTGAGACTGTTCACCATGTTGGCCACTCTAATGGTCACTGTAGCATGTTTTATGACATGTGTTTTCCAGAGGTGAACACTACTCTAGATATGATCTGATGAGAACAAAGTATAGTGGGATTATTACCTCACTAAGACTACGAAGTATGCCTCTCAATGCAGTCCAAGATTAATTTAACTCTTTTTGGTTGACATCAATCAACCAGCAACTAGACAGATAGGGTATTATGTCTGGAGACAGGAAGACTTGAGTTTAATTCTTCCTCAGACACTTAAGGGCTGTATGATCCTGTACAAGGCCTTAACTTCTCTGTGCCTCAGTCTCTTCATTTGCAAAATCAGATGAGCAAATATATGTACACATATAAATTTAATTTAATTGGGTGGGGGAGCCCTAATAGTTGGTGGAAACAGGAAAGGCTTCATGTAAGTGGCAGCACTTGGGCCAAGATGGCGGCATAGAAGCAGGAAATCTCTGTGTGCAACTCCATGCGCTCCCCCCCAACCACCTCAAATACCTATAAAATATGACTCTAAACAAATTTTAGAGCTACAGAACCCACAAAGTGACAGAGAGAAACAAATCTCCTGCTGAAGGCAGCCCGGAAGGCAGACAGGAAGGGTCCATCACAGCTGGAAGCTGTGTGCAGTCCCACCTGAGCTGAAGTTTTAGCCCCAGGGAAGCCCCAACCAGCGGCTAGAGGAGACTTTGGGAAAGTGGATCACCAGCATCTGTAGCTATTTCCAGACTTCTCAATCTATAAATGCCAAAGAAAAAGTAAAAGGTCAGTGAAGTTCTCTGTTGGAACTGGAGGGGGAGGGGAGGTGGGGCTGGAATGTGGTCCAGCCTTAGCCCCCAGAGCAAAAAGTTACAGAGGTGCTGCTGCAATGCAGCCACTTCCATGTGGCTGCTTCAGAGCTCCTGGCCTGCAGATCGTAGGGGGACCAGGCAACTGTTTAGGGGGCAATTGCTCTTGCCTTGACCTGCCTGGATCTGGACCACTCTCTTGGGTGAAGGTCCTGGGGTGTGTGACCAGTGAGTCAGACCTTGTGGGGGCTGCAGAGAGGCACCCAACTAATAGCTCCAACAGCTGCAAAAACCCCAGAAATTTGGGACAAAGTTCTCCCTCTGGAAGCAGAATTCTACTGTGGCAAAGAGCTCAAAAGACAAGTAATTGAGTAGCAACATGAACAAGCAAAGGAAGCAAAGCAAGCACAGCAAAGAGGTAGCACTTGAAATTTTAAAAAGGGGCTAGTGGTTCCAAGAATCAGAATTGAGGAGGGAGAGCATGCCAGGCTCAGTAGACAGACTGATCAAAGGTGCAGAGATGGGATATAGTACATGTGCAATAACAAATAGACCAGTTGGACCAGAACTATGGTTCTCAAAATGTTCTCCAGTGACCCCAGGCAATACTTGAGATCCTTTCAGGGAGTCCAAGAGGTCAAATTTGTTTTTATAGTAACACTAAAATATTTTAATCTCTAATATTATAAATATCAATAGATATAGCCTACATAAACAAAAGCTCCTTGGGGGTTCTAATAATTTTTAAGAGTACAAAGGGGTCCTGAGACTAAAAAGTGTGAGAACAGAGTACATGAGAGGGAGTAATAAGTCATTAGAAAGATAGTCTTGAACAGACTACGAAGTGTTTTAAATGCCAAATAGAAGAGTGTGGGCCTCTTCCCTCTTCTGGTGACGAACCTGAGAGAAATTAAAAATGGTTCAGCATCTGACATACTGCCATAGGCTGTCCTAAAATACAGCTTCCAACAAAACTCGGCTGTCACGAACCCCAGGTAACAGAATTGTTTACCTTTATACCAAGAAAGTTGGAAAAGCACCAAAATCAGCTTGTGGTGTGTGCCCAGGAAGACTTCGAGGTGTTTGTGCAGTGAGACCTAGAGTTCTTATGATGCTATCAAAGACAAAAAAGCATGTCATCAAGGCTTATGGTGGCTCCATGTGTGCTAAATGTGTCCTTGACCGGATCAAGCATGCTTTCCTGATTGAGGAGCAGAAAATCGTTGTGAAGGTGTTGAAGGCACAAGCACAGAGTCAAAAAAGCAAATAAAAAGGATATGTTTTTTGAATAATAGAGAAAATTAAAATGTGAAAAATAAGAAGAGTCTGGGGGTGGCTAGGTGGTACAGGGAATAGAGCACCAGCCCTGGAGTTAGGAGGACCTGAGTTCAAATCCAGCCTCAGACACAACACAAAAACTAGCCGTGCGACCTTGGGCAAGTCACTTAACCCCAATTGCCCTGCCTTCCCCCCTCCAAAAAGCAAAAAAAAAAAACAAACCCAAAACCAAAAAACAAATAGAAGAGTCTGCATTTTGTATTTTATCCTAGAGGCAATAGGAAATTATCTTGAAGATGAGATTAATTCCCATGAAAACAATTTCATCTGATATATTCTATGAAAAAGTAGATAGTATACTACAAATCAAATCAATCTATTAATTGATATTTCGTGACCTCAGTCACAAGGTGGGTATAAGCAAGGTTGGGGGTGGGAATGGTGGAAAATATGGTTCATGACTAAGGAATAAGAGATGATCAAGTCTTTCAGACTAGACAGTAGCTTTGTACCTACATGCAATATGAACATTTTTCTCAAGAATCAGAAGGCATTGGACTATACATCGCCAAAATGAAATTGGTTATATTTTGACAAAAAAAAAAACCTCTTTGTTATTGGCTTAAGAGTTACTCTTGATTCAGCTGCATGTATAGTTAGACCACAATTTTGTTAGAGTAATGATCAGTATGTTCCTTGAGGGCAGGGATTACTGTGTTTTTGTCTTTGCATTCCTAGGACTGTGTACAGTGCCTGACACAAAATAGGTCCTTAATAGATGTTTGCTGAATTTAATTAAGATCAAAACTAGAAGAATAAACAAAAGAAAATTATATGTTATGCAATTTAAATGACTCCTACCTGCCCTTTTAAGTCAGTTATTGATGCTGAAAAAAGGGGAACTAGAGGGAGGAAAGGACATCAACACCAATTACCACAATTTCAAACAGAAATGTAAGCAATTTAGATAAACAGTCATACAGAGGAGACCAAAAGAGCCTGAAAATTACTTTAGTCAGGAAATTCTTTACTTATGTGCCAAGTGGATAGATATGGCAGCCAAGGGCAATGCTGGTTTAGATTATAAACGCATTTGTAAAAATTTACAGAAAATAATGGTAGAAGACTAGAAGCAGTATCTCTTCATAAGAAAGCAGAAAGTAGACCATAAAAACCCATTTAAAGAGCTTGGCAGGAGACCCAGCAAAACAAAAATCATCCTGAGGGCATTTAATAATGAAATAGGATAGATGACAACAAAAAGATGAAAGATGGAAAAGATCTGCAAAGATTTTTATAGCAAACTCTTTTCACCAGCAAGGTCACTACAACTACCACATTTGTAATCTTACATTACACTCCCAGGTGTGTTGATATAGAAAGTGTAAATGGCACTGGAGAAAATAAAGAGGGAGAAAGAGGCTGGATTAAATAAGATATGTATAGAAGAGATTAGTACTATGAAATGCAATTTTATAGGTATTGAGGAATTGATACTCAAAGTTTATGAAAAAGGGTAATACACTAAATGCATGAAAGAAAATATCAGAACTTATTATTTCTTTCTTTCTCACATCCATTCCCCACTCCAACCAAAGATGACTGAAAGAACATCAATAACTAATCATACATACACCTGTTTTTCTGTCAATGTAAAAAAAAATACAAAACAAAACTATGAGCATTAGAGTAGATAGGCTATGAGATCCTTGAGAGCAGGGACAGTGTTTTAATTTTCTTTTTTTGTCTTTTCTTAAGTCTTTCTTTGCATCCTTGGATCTTAGCACAGTACCTGGCACATAGTAGGCATGTAATAAATGCTTGTTTTCTTAACTTGACTTGAAGATAATCTATAGATGTATTGAGGACATCAGTGAAGAGGAAATTAGAAGGTATAATTTCACAATCAACATGAAAAAGTATACCATGCTTTTATATCTCATAACTTACTAAAGAGTACAATGAATGCAAAATTCCACTTTACTTACTATTTGTTAACTGTTTAAAATTTATTCAATACAGGCAAATGTTCTTTTAAATGTTCTTTTGCAACAATATGTTTCATATGTATTTGTCAAAATAATATAAGATTTCTTGAAAGTTTTAACAGGGAGCATCATTTTCTATCACCTTTGTTTCATTGACATTAATAGATTAAAACATGGATAAGAATGTTTGTCAAAGGTGTTTTTTAATGTATAGGAGGATCCAGGTCAAGGAGAGATTCCCTATAGATTATGAGGTCTTTCAGATAACTACTATTTGCTTATTCTATCAGGCCCTGGGACATTTTAGAGCCAATCAAATGAGATACATAAGTGTTTTAAAGAGTTTAATTTAACTATCCAAACAGTAAAAACTAAATGGATAAAGAAGACCTATTGTACAGACAAAAACGTGCAGTTGGGTGGACAGCATATAGAGCTCATTCAGCAATGTATATGTGTGTGTGTGTGTGTGTGTGTGTGTGTATGTATGTGTATCTTGGATAGACTGCAAATGAATGACAAGTTGGGCCAAGAAGTGAGCAGAAGGACAGAAAGCTTGATTGTTTTTGTTCAATTACAAAGTTATTTTTAAAAACCTCAAGTCTCTCTCATTTCAGAGAAGTTTTTAATACCAATGTTCTTTGGGTACTATTGAGTAGCTACAGCGATACTATGATCTCCAAAGAACCAAAAGATAGTATTACTCAAAGGGGAAACAGAGAAACACAGTGGTAATGGTGCACAGGCTATAAAAATTACAAATTAGGTCTTACGAAGGTGGAGTGATAGATAAAAATTGTCAGTAAAGAAATGTGTGAATGAGAAGGAAGATGAACTGCTGAATGAGGGAAGACCATGTGCACCATTGGTATATCATAACAATGTCAAGGCCTACAGCGTGCTGACTAGAAAGCCTATGACAAACTTATGGAGGCATATAGACGTTCTCACAAAATGAGCAGGTATGAATAAATTGCGTTCCAAATTATTGGAAGAAATATTCTTATTGATGAGATCACAGATTTATTTGTGTAGTAGCAGTAGTAGTAGTAATAGTTGTAGTAGTAATAGTAATAGTAGTAGTAGTAGTAGGTGTTGGTGTTGTAGTAGTAATTGCTGTTGTTATTTGAACATATATATCTGCCCCAATTGAGTTTTAATGTTGGCTCCTTTATTGGATTGTTTTTCTCCTATGAATTTCTGAGCATCTTTATCACTATTTCTATTTCTATGGTGTACCTAATCTCTATGGTATTTAGCTTTGTAGATCTACTTAGGCAGAAAAGTTTCCTTTCCACCTTGAAGTTCTTTTGAATAGATTTGCAAAGATGAAGGCTGGTTAGACTAGGTCCCTGGCCCCAAAGGTAGGAGAAAACTTTGTAAGTAGAAACAGCTAGAATGACTGATGAATCCATGAAAGGAATTCTTCCAAGCTCTATGTTTATTCTTATCATACCTACTCATGATTGGTATATTTAAATGATCTTGGGCTTTGCTTACACTAGATAGGTATATTTATTTTACAAGTTCCAGCTCTTTTTGTTCATCTCAGTATAAAACCACACAGATCCTATCCTCTTTAGACTACTCCCAATTGGTCTGGAGTTTAGATACAATCAATTTCCCAGGATAGGATTACAGATGTGGCTTCAGAAGTGGTCAGCAAGGCAGAAGCACATGCCCCTTTGCATTCTTTTTCCATCTGTGCTTTGTGTTATTAATAAAATTAATAGTTAGGTTAGAAGAAGGTGTGACTATTTCTATTCTTTAAGATCTACAGCCTGGCCCATGCACTCCACAAAAATATATTTTTACTGACCTCCATCCCTACCCAATAGTCCATCATTCCAATATTTTAAGCCTTAGTCCATGAATTCAAGTCCCATTCTTAGGCACTATTTCCTTAGCCAACTTCCTTCAATAGGTAGGAGTGAAGAAAAAAACCACCTGTGCTCTTAAGATCTTTAGGTTTTGTCCAAGATCTTCTAATCCTTAGCAAAACCTTCTAGATTCCTTTTGGCAGTATTATTTGTACCCACATAAATCACCACAAGTGGGAAGATGTCAAGGCTGACTAGTGGAGGTTCCCCATCATGTCCAGGACACATGTCCTGGGATGATATTAGACTTCTCTACTGATAATGTATGATTGATACATCATGGCTTCACTGCCCCTCAGGTGATGGCCACTGACTCTACTACTTCTCTCATCTCCTTTAGCCCTTGTTGAATGATCTCACAGCTGACAGCACCTGTGAAGGACAAACAGCCACTTCCTCCTCAGACAGTCTATCTGTTTCATTTTGGGGAAGAGCTTCATATCTATTCATTTGTTATTGTTCAGTTGTTTTGGTCCTGCCTGACTCTTCATGACTCCATTTGGGGTTTTCTTGACAAAGATACTAGAGTGATTTCCTATTTCTTTCTCTGGTTCATTTTACAGATGAGAAAACTGAGGCAAACAGTGTTAAGTGACTTGCCCAGGGTCACACAGCAAGTAAGTGCATGAGGCCAGATTTGAACTCAGGAAGATGTCCTTCTGATTCCAAGCCCAGCATTCTATTTACTGTACCTCCTAGCTTCCCTATGCATTATTTCCAAATATTCAATGAGCCATCTCCCCACCTACCTCCCTACTTTCCTTTATGTAATATTCTTCCACCCTCTAATCTCTAACTATAGCCCAGGATTTCTTGCTGCTTTTTTCAGATCTTTTTTTTTCTTTACAATGAAGCTCTTTTTCCATTAAAAAATATTTCATTCTACTTGATGACCTGGAGAGTGGAGGGATCTTCTAGAATCCCTTTACCTTCCCTTCTAGAAAAGAAACAAGTCTGTCCTTTGAGCACAGGTTTCAGTTGCTTGACCATGGTAAAAAGACAAATCTCAAACAATCATACGTCCCTGTGAAATTCATCCTGTTTTCCATACTTGCTGGAAGTGAGATCTTCAATCCTTTGTCATTTGCCTAATAACATCCAAGATCATGTGTGAAAGCTAGGATTATTGTAAGTCAGAATATGAGTATATAGTCAAGACTCAGCCTTTCTATAGCCTCCTGCAGATAGAAAATTTTACTGTCCAGCCCTGCCTGGACCTAATAAATGAAATCCATCTATAGTAGAGAAGTCAGACTCCAAATGCAACTGATTGCCTGGTGCTCCATCCCAACCTCAAGAGACTTCATAGAATCTGGGCTGGAAACAAGACTCATTTAGTCCCTCTCCTGTCTGACTCAGAACCCCCTCTACAATATGTCAAGTGACCATGCAGCTTCTCAAGACCTTCAGCAACGGGGAACTCAGTACCATACATTGCAGCCCACCCCATTTTTGAACAGCTCAAATTGGTAGGAAGCTTTTCCTTGCATTCAGTTAAAATCCTCCTCTACAGGATATATAATAACAATCTCTGCCTGTTATTCTTAATTCTGCCCCTGAGGTCAGGCAAAAAAAGTTTAATGGTCTTAGCCTAAAAGGTCCAGGGTCTCCAGCTCATCCTGAGTCATCTCCAGTTGTCCTGATGAATATCTGGTCACTGGATCCAGATGGCTCTGGAGGAGAAAGTAAGGCTGGTGACCTTGCACAGTCCTGCCTCCCTCAAATCCAAGTCAACTGCAAGGTCATGTCATCATCTCCCTGATGTCATGGTCCTCTTTGGAAATGAAGGACAAACACAACAACCTGTGAATGTATCTTCTACACAGAAATTCTTCAATTTCTTGAAAAACAGCTTTCCTGGGTTCTACCTTTTCCAAGCTAAGCCTCCCTAGTTCCTTCATCAGATTCTCATATGGGGTGATCTTCTGTCTCGCCATTCTAGTCACCTTCATCTGAATATGCTTGTTTGTCAATGGGAACATACTCCTATTGGCATATGTGTGTATATATACATACATTCACACATGTGTATGTATATGTATGCCTATATACATATGTATGTGTACATATGTGTATACATACATATATTTAAATGGTATTGTAAAGTTTGCAAAGCATTTTACATATTTTGTATCTCTTAATTCTCATAACAACCAGTTTTCAGAAGGAAATGACTTTTTACTCTCTAGCTATTTCCTCCTCCCGAACCAACTTGCCCTCCGGGGAGCGTCTGGTACTTTATCCTGCCAGGTGATCTTCAGAATCTTCCTAAGACAATTCAAATGAAAGTGATTCAGTTTCCTGGCATGGCTTTGGTAGACTGTCCAGGTTTCACAGGCATACACAAATGAGGTCAACATAATGGTTCTGTAGACCTTCATTTTGGTAGTCAGTCTAATACCTCTTCTCTCCCACATTGTCCTTCAGAGCTTTCCAAAGGTAGTTCTGGCAATGCATACATCAACCTCATTATCAATGTGTACATCCCTGGAAAGGATGCTGCCAAGGTAAGTGAACTTATCCACAGCATTCACTACACACACACACACACACACACACACACACACACACACACACACACACAC
>NW_027185829.1:0-13082 GCF_028583685.1 Petaurus breviceps papuanus | reverse complement strand
TTCATTCATTCATTCATTCATTCATTCATTCATTCATTCATTCATTCATTCACTCTTTCCTCTTTCTATTTCTTTCCATTTTGGCGGTTTGTTTTTATTGACATCTGATCTGAGGGGTAGGTTTAGAGATCCCATGGGCTGAGTCTCCGCATGTCTCTACATAATAAAAGGATCAGTAGAGGAGAGGTTTATGTGAGGAAAGTACTTAGTGAATCTCAGAGCACTATGTTAAGGTGAGTTCTTATTCTCTGTGCTAAATCCAGACATAATTCTTATATACAAGGGTGAATTTTTATTCTCTATGCTGAAGCTAGACATAAGCTAGTCATGCCACTACTTTTTAACTCTTTCCCTTGCCTAACCCAGCCTAAAATCATACAGTTAATAACCGTGTGCCCCTAGAAAAATGGTTTAATTGTTCTGTCTCAGTTTCCTCAACTATACAATGATGGGGTTAGACTAGGTGACCTTTAAGGTTCCTTTTAATTCCAAATCAATAATCTACTTCTAATCTAACACCCTGATTTCAAGGATGAGGAAATGTGGGGCTGGAAAAGCATTCCACCCAAGATCATTGCAGGGAGCATGTAGCGCACGGCTTCACATTCACTAGGCAACTTAATTTACTAGTTGGCTATTTCTCGTGTCTAGACTAAATATTCTATGCTTCAGTTTAAGATTTTGTTTTTCTTTCTTTGACTACTACTAGATGAAGAGAATCTAGTTACCACCACTAGTTACTGACTACTACTAGATGACTACTAGATGAAGAGAATCTAGTTACCTTTCTTATTATTCTGATTGTTTGTATGTTGAAAAAGGCAATTATGTAATCTTATAATTAATGCTACACAAGTTTAAAGGATCATTATATATTTTTTTCAGTTCCTCCTCCAGGTTAAATATACATCACTTGTTTAACACAAAAGTGATCGATAGATCAGTAAATATTGCTGAGCACCCACTGTCTTGTTTTAGTTTCTTTGCTAATGAAGTTTCAAATTCAGTAAATATTTATTAAATACTTACTATGTACAAGGAACTGTGCTGGGTTCTGGTGATGCAAAAATTTAAAAATTGCATATGGCTTCTGCTCTCATCTCCAAATCATTGTCAGCATTTGGGTAATATAAAATTGCTTGCAACTTATTTGGAGAGAGAAGTAATTTATGTATGTTAAAATGGGAGGGGGGTATGCGGGGTGGCACAAGGGGTAGAGCATTGGGCCTGGAGTCGGAAAGACTCATCTTCCTGAGTTCAAATTCAGCCTCAGATATTTACTATCTATATGACCCTGGGCAAGTTGCTTAACCCTGTTTTCCTTAGTTCCTAATTTGTAAAATGAGCTTGAAAAAGAAATGGAAAACCACTTTAGTGTCTTTGCCAAGAAAACTCCAAATGGGGTCATGAAGAATTGGAAATAATTGAAAAAAGACTGAATAATAAATACGTAAAAACACAATAATATAAGGCACAAAAATGAGGGTAAAGAGGATACTTTTTTTCTTGCATAAAACTTTAAAATATTCAAAATATTAAGTGTTTAATGAATGAAACAAACAGTATATTCTAGGAGCGAGTATATTGATATATAGTATATGATTGATATAATATATATAAGATATATATTGATATATAAACAAATAGTATATTGATAGGAGAGAGAAATCGTTTGGGCCTGAGTGATTAGGATTACATTCACAAAGGAGACCCAGAAGGAGAATGAACTGTTTCTTAAGTCAATGAGTTCCTCATCAATGAAGGTTTTCAAGTGGATGTCAGATCGTTATTTTCTGGCAATACTATAGGCAGAATTTCTATTCAGGTAAGAATTGAACTAGATGATTTTTTAAATCCCTTAAATCTCTGTGTTTCTGTGATTCTATTAATTAGAGCCAGTAATCGTCTTCTACTCTGGGCCTCAATTTCCTCCTTTGGTAAACTGAGGAGGCTGAACTAGGTGATCTTAATTTCTAAGCTTTCTTCTAACACTGAGTCTTATGATCCTTTGATCATACTGACATACTGGGTCCTGGGCAATGATGAAATAAGAAAAGTCACCAGGATATAGTAAGTACCTGATTATTAACCATCGGGCTGGGAGGTTCAATGGACTGATATGCAGTGCTAATGAAAACTAGTTGTAGGCTTGATTCCCACATGGGTCATTTAGCTCTGCTCAGTGTCAGGACTACATAATGGGCCCCTCATTCTCAGGGATGCCATTTCTCTGAATCATAGAATCCTGGAAAATCAGACACTGTCTTATCCAAATTGTATCTGAACAATAATCCATAACATATGCAACAAGTTATCATCCAGTCTTTTCTGGATGACCTTTAGTGAAGAGAAACTCAATCTGTTCTTAGATGGCTCTAATTACTAGAATGTTGTTTGTGGTTTTTTTCCTCTCTTATATGATGCTGAAAATTACTTCTACAATATCCACCCCTTCCTACTAATTGGCCTTCTGAGGCCTATCTAGGTATCATCCTCAAGCCTCACTCTCTCTCACCCCCCACATCCAATCAGTGGTCAAGTCTTCTCATTTCTACTTACCTACTATCTCTCATGTATGCTTCCTTCTCTCTCCTGACCCTGCTACCATCCTGGTGCAGACCCTCATTACAAGGAGTACCTCAGATATATTGTGGGTTTGGTTTCAGACCACCACAATAAAGCAAATATTACCAGTCACATGGATTTTTTTGATTTCCCAGTGAATATAAAAGTTATGTTTACATTATACTGTAGTCCATCAAGTATACCATAGTATTATGTCTTTTAAAATGTATATACCAGGGGCGGCTAGGTGGCACAGTGAGTAAAGTGCCGGCCCTGGAGTCAGGAGGACCCGAGTTTGGCTCCGGCCTCAGACACATATCATCCACACACACACACACACACACACACACACACACACACACACACACACACACAAACTAGCTGTGTAAGCTTTGGCAAGTTACTTAACCCCAATTGCCCTCCAAAAAAAAGGCAATAAATAAATAAAATGCACATACCTTAATTCAAAAAACACTTCATTGCTAAAATGTGCTAACATGATCTAACTTTTAGCAGATTGTAATCTTTTTGCTGGTGAAGGATCTTGCCTTAATTTTGCTAGCTGCTCATTGATCAAGGTGATGGTTGTTGAAGACTGGATTGTTGTGGCAATTTCTTAAAGTAAGACAGCAATGAAGTTTGTGGCATTGATTGACTCTCCCTTTCACCAAAGATTTATTTGTAGCATGTGATGCTGTTTGATATCATTTTACCCACAGTAGAACTTATTTCAAGTTGGAGTCAATCCTCTCAAATCCTGCCACTGCTTTTTAAACTAAGTCTATGTAGTATTCTTCAATATTGTTATGTCTCAGGGAATAGGGAGGCCTAAGGAGAGGAAGAGAGGCAGGGGAATAGCTGGTCAGTGGAGCAATCAGAACACTCACAACATTCATCGATTAAATTCACTGTCTTATATGGACATGGTTTGTATCCACCAAAAACCAATTACGATAGTTACATCAAAGATCACTGATCACAGATCACCACCCCAGGTATAATAATAATAATGAAAAAGTTTTCAATATTTCAGGAATTATCAAAAACATAAAGATGTGATGTGAGCACATGTTGTCAGAAAAATGAAGCCAATGGACTTGCTTGATGCAGGGTTACCATAAGCCTTCAATTTGAAAACCAAAAAAATCCGCAAAAAACAACAACAAAAAACCGCCATAGTATCTGCAAAGTGCAATGAAGTAGGAACAACTGTATTTCACACTATTGTAACAGCCTGCTAGTTGGCCTCCTTGCCTCAAAAGTCTCCTAACTACAACCCATCCTCCTCTCTGCTGTCACCCTGATCTTCCTAAAATGCAGGTCTGATCATCTCATGCCCCCTGACACCACCTATTCAATAACTCCAGGAACTCCCTATTTCCTCCAGAATCAAATTTTTGAAATCCTCTGTTTGGCTTTCAAAGCCCTTCATCATCTGTTCCTTTCCTACTTTTCCAGTCTTCTTCTACCTTACTCCTCTACATACTCTGCAGTCCAGGGACACGAGCTTCCTTGCTCCTCACCCAGACACTCCGTCTCCTGACCGTGGGCATTGTCACTGGCTGGCTCTCATACCTGGCATGCTTTTTCTCTAGATCTCTGCCTCCTAGCTCCCCTAGAATCCTTCAGGTCTCACCTTCCACAAGAAGTCTTTCCCAATTAATGCTAGTGCTTTCCTTCTAGTGATTGCCTCCAATTAATCTTGACTATAACTTGCTAGTATATAGTTGTTTACATGTTGTCGCCTTCATTATTTTGTGAACTCCTTGAGAGTAGAAACTTGTCTTTTGTTTGTCTTTTGCTGTTCTTTGCTGACATAAAAAAGAAATTTAAATGCTAGTTGACTAAGGCCAAAAGAACAAATATAATCCCTCTTACAAATGATAACTCTTTAATACTTGAAAACAGCTCTTATGATCCTATTATTACTCAGGCTAGCCACTTCTGTTTCTTCAGCCATTCTACATATAGCAAGATTTTGAGACTGTTCACCATGTTGGCCACTCTAATGGTCACTGTAGCATGTTTTATGACATGTGTTTTCCAGAGGTGAACACTACTCTAGATATGATCTGATGAGAACAAAGTATAGTGGGATTATTACCTCACTAAGACTACGAAGTATGCCTCTCAATGCAGTCCAAGATTAATTTAACTCTTTTTGGTTGACATCAATCAACCAGCAACTAGACAGATAGGGTATTATGTCTGGAGACAGGAAGACTTGAGTTTAATTCTTCCTCAGACACTTAAGGGCTGTATGATCCTGTACAAGGCCTTAACTTCTCTGTGCCTCAGTCTCTTCATTTGCAAAATCAGATGAGCAAATATATGTACACATATAAATTTAATTTAATTGGGTGGGGGAGCCCTAATAGTTGGTGGAAACAGGAAAGGCTTCATGTAAGTGGCAGCACTTGGGCCAAGATGGCGGCATAGAAGCAGGAAATCTCTGTGTGCAACTCCATGCGCTCCCCCCCAACCACCTCAAATACCTATAAAATATGACTCTAAACAAATTTTAGAGCTACAGAACCCACAAAGTGACAGAGAGAAACAAATCTCCTGCTGAAGGCAGCCCGGAAGGCAGACAGGAAGGGTCCATCACAGCTGGAAGCTGTGTGCAGTCCCACCTGAGCTGAAGTTTTAGCCCCAGGGAAGCCCCAACCAGCGGCTAGAGGAGACTTTGGGAAAGTGGATCACCAGCATCTGTAGCTATTTCCAGACTTCTCAATCTATAAATGCCAAAGAAAAAGTAAAAGGTCAGTGAAGTTCTCTGTTGGAACTGGAGGGGGAGGGGAGGTGGGGCTGGAATGTGGTCCAGCCTTAGCCCCCAGAGCAAAAAGTTACAGAGGTGCTGCTGCAATGCAGCCACTTCCATGTGGCTGCTTCAGAGCTCCTGGCCTGCAGATCGTAGGGGGACCAGGCAACTGTTTAGGGGGCAATTGCTCTTGCCTTGACCTGCCTGGATCTGGACCACTCTCTTGGGTGAAGGTCCTGGGGTGTGTGACCAGTGAGTCAGACCTTGTGGGGGCTGCAGAGAGGCACCCAACTAATAGCTCCAACAGCTGCAAAAACCCCAGAAATTTGGGACAAAGTTCTCCCTCTGGAAGCAGAATTCTACTGTGGCAAAGAGCTCAAAAGACAAGTAATTGAGTAGCAACATGAACAAGCAAAGGAAGCAAAGCAAGCACAGCAAAGAGGTAGCACTTGAAATTTTAAAAAGGGGCTAGTGGTTCCAAGAATCAGAATTGAGGAGGGAGAGCATGCCAGGCTCAGTAGACAGACTGATCAAAGGTGCAGAGATGGGATATAGTACATGTGCAATAACAAATAGACCAGTTGGACCAGAACTATGGTTCTCAAAATGTTCTCCAGTGACCCCAGGCAATACTTGAGATCCTTTCAGGGAGTCCAAGAGGTCAAATTTGTTTTTATAGTAACACTAAAATATTTTAATCTCTAATATTATAAATATCAATAGATATAGCCTACATAAACAAAAGCTCCTTGGGGGTTCTAATAATTTTTAAGAGTACAAAGGGGTCCTGAGACTAAAAAGTGTGAGAACAGAGTACATGAGAGGGAGTAATAAGTCATTAGAAAGATAGTCTTGAACAGACTACGAAGTGTTTTAAATGCCAAATAGAAGAGTGTGGGCCTCTTCCCTCTTCTGGTGACGAACCTGAGAGAAATTAAAAATGGTTCAGCATCTGACATACTGCCATAGGCTGTCCTAAAATACAGCTTCCAACAAAACTCGGCTGTCACGAACCCCAGGTAACAGAATTGTTTACCTTTATACCAAGAAAGTTGGAAAAGCACCAAAATCAGCTTGTGGTGTGTGCCCAGGAAGACTTCGAGGTGTTTGTGCAGTGAGACCTAGAGTTCTTATGATGCTATCAAAGACAAAAAAGCATGTCATCAAGGCTTATGGTGGCTCCATGTGTGCTAAATGTGTCCTTGACCGGATCAAGCATGCTTTCCTGATTGAGGAGCAGAAAATCGTTGTGAAGGTGTTGAAGGCACAAGCACAGAGTCAAAAAAGCAAATAAAAAGGATATGTTTTTTGAATAATAGAGAAAATTAAAATGTGAAAAATAAGAAGAGTCTGGGGGTGGCTAGGTGGTACAGGGAATAGAGCACCAGCCCTGGAGTTAGGAGGACCTGAGTTCAAATCCAGCCTCAGACACAACACAAAAACTAGCCGTGCGACCTTGGGCAAGTCACTTAACCCCAATTGCCCTGCCTTCCCCCCTCCAAAAAGCAAAAAAAAAAAACAAACCCAAAACCAAAAAACAAATAGAAGAGTCTGCATTTTGTATTTTATCCTAGAGGCAATAGGAAATTATCTTGAAGATGAGATTAATTCCCATGAAAACAATTTCATCTGATATATTCTATGAAAAAGTAGATAGTATACTACAAATCAAATCAATCTATTAATTGATATTTCGTGACCTCAGTCACAAGGTGGGTATAAGCAAGGTTGGGGGTGGGAATGGTGGAAAATATGGTTCATGACTAAGGAATAAGAGATGATCAAGTCTTTCAGACTAGACAGTAGCTTTGTACCTACATGCAATATGAACATTTTTCTCAAGAATCAGAAGGCATTGGACTATACATCGCCAAAATGAAATTGGTTATATTTTGACAAAAAAAAAAAACCTCTTTGTTATTGGCTTAAGAGTTACTCTTGATTCAGCTGCATGTATAGTTAGACCACAATTTTGTTAGAGTAATGATCAGTATGTTCCTTGAGGGCAGGGATTACTGTGTTTTTGTCTTTGCATTCCTAGGACTGTGTACAGTGCCTGACACAAAATAGGTCCTTAATAGATGTTTGCTGAATTTAATTAAGATCAAAACTAGAAGAATAAACAAAAGAAAATTATATGTTATGCAATTTAAATGACTCCTACCTGCCCTTTTAAGTCAGTTATTGATGCTGAAAAAAGGGGAACTAGAGGGAGGAAAGGACATCAACACCAATTACCACAATTTCAAACAGAAATGTAAGCAATTTAGATAAACAGTCATACAGAGGAGACCAAAAGAGCCTGAAAATTACTTTAGTCAGGAAATTCTTTACTTATGTGCCAAGTGGATAGATATGGCAGCCAAGGGCAATGCTGGTTTAGATTATAAACGCATTTGTAAAAATTTACAGAAAATAATGGTAGAAGACTAGAAGCAGTATCTCTTCATAAGAAAGCAGAAAGTAGACCATAAAAACCCATTTAAAGAGCTTGGCAGGAGACCCAGCAAAACAAAAATCATCCTGAGGGCATTTAATAATGAAATAGGATAGATGACAACAAAAAGATGAAAGATGGAAAAGATCTGCAAAGATTTTTATAGCAAACTCTTTTCACCAGCAAGGTCACTACAACTACCACATTTGTAATCTTACATTACACTCCCAGGTGTGTTGATATAGAAAGTGTAAATGGCACTGGAGAAAATAAAGAGGGAGAAAGAGGCTGGATTAAATAAGATATGTATAGAAGAGATTAGTACTATGAAATGCAATTTTATAGGTATTGAGGAATTGATACTCAAAGTTTATGAAAAAGGGTAATACACTAAATGCATGAAAGAAAATATCAGAACTTATTATTTCTTTCTTTCTCACATCCATTCCCCACTCCAACCAAAGATGACTGAAAGAACATCAATAACTAATCATACATACACCTGTTTTTCTGTCAATGTAAAAAAAAATACAAAACAAAACTATGAGCATTAGAGTAGATAGGCTATGAGATCCTTGAGAGCAGGGACAGTGTTTTAATTTTCTTTTTTTGTCTTTTCTTAAGTCTTTCTTTGCATCCTTGGATCTTAGCACAGTACCTGGCACATAGTAGGCATGTAATAAATGCTTGTTTTCTTAACTTGACTTGAAGATAATCTATAGATGTATTGAGGACATCAGTGAAGAGGAAATTAGAAGGTATAATTTCACAATCAACATGAAAAAGTATACCATGCTTTTATATCTCATAACTTACTAAAGAGTACAATGAATGCAAAATTCCACTTTACTTACTATTTGTTAACTGTTTAAAATTTATTCAATACAGGCAAATGTTCTTTTAAATGTTCTTTTGCAACAATATGTTTCATATGTATTTGTCAAAATAATATAAGATTTCTTGAAAGTTTTAACAGGGAGCATCATTTTCTATCACCTTTGTTTCATTGACATTAATAGATTAAAACATGGATAAGAATGTTTGTCAAAGGTGTTTTTTAATGTATAGGAGGATCCAGGTCAAGGAGAGATTCCCTATAGATTATGAGGTCTTTCAGATAACTACTATTTGCTTATTCTATCAGGCCCTGGGACATTTTAGAGCCAATCAAATGAGATACATAAGTGTTTTAAAGAGTTTAATTTAACTATCCAAACAGTAAAAACTAAATGGATAAAGAAGACCTATTGTACAGACAAAAACGTGCAGTTGGGTGGACAGCATATAGAGCTCATTCAGCAATGTATATGTGTGTGTGTGTGTGTGTGTGTGTGTGTATGTATGTGTATCTTGGATAGACTGCAAATGAATGACAAGTTGGGCCAAGAAGTGAGCAGAAGGACAGAAAGCTTGATTGTTTTTGTTCAATTACAAAGTTATTTTTAAAAACCTCAAGTCTCTCTCATTTCAGAGAAGTTTTTAATACCAATGTTCTTTGGGTACTATTGAGTAGCTACAGCGATACTATGATCTCCAAAGAACCAAAAGATAGTATTACTCAAAGGGGAAACAGAGAAACACAGTGGTAATGGTGCACAGGCTATAAAAATTACAAATTAGGTCTTACGAAGGTGGAGTGATAGATAAAAATTGTCAGTAAAGAAATGTGTGAATGAGAAGGAAGATGAACTGCTGAATGAGGGAAGACCATGTGCACCATTGGTATATCATAACAATGTCAAGGCCTACAGCGTGCTGACTAGAAAGCCTATGACAAACTTATGGAGGCATATAGACGTTCTCACAAAATGAGCAGGTATGAATAAATTGCGTTCCAAATTATTGGAAGAAATATTCTTATTGATGAGATCACAGATTTATTTGTGTAGTAGCAGTAGTAGTAGTAATAGTTGTAGTAGTAATAGTAATAGTAGTAGTAGTAGTAGGTGTTGGTGTTGTAGTAGTAATTGCTGTTGTTATTTGAACATATATATCTGCCCCAATTGAGTTTTAATGTTGGCTCCTTTATTGGATTGTTTTTCTCCTATGAATTTCTGAGCATCTTTATCACTATTTCTATTTCTATGGTGTACCTAATCTCTATGGTATTTAGCTTTGTAGATCTACTTAGGCAGAAAAGTTTCCTTTCCACCTTGAAGTTCTTTTGAATAGATTTGCAAAGATGAAGGCTGGTTAGACTAGGTCCCTGGCCCCAAAGGTAGGAGAAAACTTTGTAAGTAGAAACAGCTAGAATGACTGATGAATCCATGAAAGGAATTCTTCCAAGCTCTATGTTTATTCTTATCATACCTACTCATGATTGGTATATTTAAATGATCTTGGGCTTTGCTTACACTAGATAGGTATATTTATTTTACAAGTTCCAGCTCTTTTTGTTCATCTCAGTATAAAACCACACAGATCCTATCCTCTTTAGACTACTCCCAATTGGTCTGGAGTTTAGATACAATCAATTTCCCAGGATAGGATTACAGATGTGGCTTCAGAAGTGGTCAGCAAGGCAGAAGCACATGCCCCTTTGCATTCTTTTTCCATCTGTGCTTTGTGTTATTAATAAAATTAATAGTTAGGTTAGAAGAAGGTGTGACTATTTCTATTCTTTAAGATCTACAGCCTGGCCCATGCACTCCACAAAAATATATTTTTACTGACCTCCATCCCTACCCAATAGTCCATCATTCCAATATTTTAAGCCTTAGTCCATGAATTCAAGTCCCATTCTTAGGCACTATTTCCTTAGCCAACTTCCTTCAATAGGTAGGAGTGAAGAAAAAAACCACCTGTGCTCTTAAGATCTTTAGGTTTTGTCCAAGATCTTCTAATCCTTAGCAAAACCTTCTAGATTCCTTTTGGCAGTATTATTTGTACCCACATAAATCACCACAAGTGGGAAGATGTCAAGGCTGACTAGTGGAGGTTCCCCATCATGTCCAGGACACATGTCCTGGGATGATATTAGACTTCTCTACTGATAATGTATGATTGATACATCATGGCTTCACTGCCCCTCAGGTGATGGCCACTGACTCTACTACTTCTCTCATCTCCTTTAGCCCTTGTTGAATGATCTCACAGCTGACAGCACCTGTGAAGGACAAACAGCCACTTCCTCCTCAGACAGTCTATCTGTTTCATTTTGGGGAAGAGCTTCATATCTATTCATTTGTTATTGTTCAGTTGTTTTGGTCCTGCCTGACTCTTCATGACTCCATTTGGGGTTTTCTTGACAAAGATACTAGAGTGATTTCCTATTTCTTTCTCTGGTTCATTTTACAGATGAGAAAACTGAGGCAAACAGTGTTAAGTGACTTGCCCAGGGTCACACAGCAAGTAAGTGCATGAGGCCAGATTTGAACTCAGGAAGATGTCCTTCTGATTCCAAGCCCAGCATTCTATTTACTGTACCTCCTAGCTTCCCTATGCATTATTTCCAAATATTCAATGAGCCATCTCCCCACCTACCTCCCTACTTTCCTTTATGTAATATTCTTCCACCCTCTAATCTCTAACTATAGCCCAGGATTTCTTGCTGCTTTTTTCAGATCTTTTTTTTTCTTTACAATGAAGCTCTTTTTCCATTAAAAAATATTTCATTCTACTTGATGACCTGGAGAGTGGAGGGATCTTCTAGAATCCCTTTACCTTCCCTTCTAGAAAAGAAACAAGTCTGTCCTTTGAGCACAGGTTTCAGTTGCTTGACCATGGTAAAAAGACAAATCTCAAACAATCATACGTCCCTGTGAAATTCATCCTGTTTTCCATACTTGCTGGAAGTGAGATCTTCAATCCTTTGTCATTTGCCTAATAACATCCAAGATCATGTGTGAAAGCTAGGATTATTGTAAGTCAGAATATGAGTATATAGTCAAGACTCAGCCTTTCTATAGCCTCCTGCAGATAGAAAATTTTACTGTCCAGCCCTGCCTGGACCTAATAAATGAAATCCATCTATAGTAGAGAAGTCAGACTCCAAATGCAACTGATTGCCTGGTGCTCCATCCCAACCTCAAGAGACTTCATAGAATCTGGGCTGGAAACAAGACTCATTTAGTCCCTCTCCTGTCTGACTCAGAACCCCCTCTACAATATGTCAAGTGACCATGCAGCTTCTCAAGACCTTCAGCAACGGGGAACTCAGTACCATACATTGCAGCCCACCCCATTTTTGAACAGCTCAAATTGGTAGGAAGCTTTTCCTTGCATTCAGTTAAAATCCTCCTCTACAGGATATATAATAACAATCTCTGCCTGTTATTCTTAATTCTGCCCCTGAGGTCAGGCAAAAAAAGTTTAATGGTCTTAGCCTAAAAGGTCCAGGGTCTCCAGCTCATCCTGAGTCATCTCCAGTTGTCCTGATGAATATCTGGTCACTGGATCCAGATGGCTCTGGAGGAGAAAGTAAGGCTGGTGACCTTGCACAGTCCTGCCTCCCTCAAATCCAAGTCAACTGCAAGGTCATGTCATCATCTCCCTGATGTCATGGTCCTCTTTGGAAATGAAGGACAAACACAACAACCTGTGAATGTATCTTCTACACAGAAATTCTTCAATTTCTTGAAAAACAGCTTTCCTGGGTTCTACCTTTTCCAAGCTAAGCCTCCCTAGTTCCTTCATCAGATTCTCATATGGGGTGATCTTCTGTCTCGCCATTCTAGTCACCTTCATCTGAATATGCTTGTTTGTCAATGGGAACATACTCCTATTGGCATATGTGTGTATATATACATACATTCACACATGTGTATGTATATGTATGCCTATATACATATGTATGTGTACATATGTGTATACATACATATATTTAAATGGTATTGTAAAGTTTGCAAAGCATTTTACATATTTTGTATCTCTTAATTCTCATAACAACCAGTTTTCAGAAGGAAATGACTTTTTACTCTCTAGCTATTTCCTCCTCCCGAACCAACTTGCCCTCCGGGGAGCGTCTGGTACTTTATCCTGCCAGGTGATCTTCAGAATCTTCCTAAGACAATTCAAATGAAAGTGATTCAGTTTCCTGGCATGGCTTTGGTAGACTGTCCAGGTTTCACAGGCATACACAAATGAGGTCAACATAATGGTTCTGTAGACCTTCATTTTGGTAGTCAGTCTAATACCTCTTCTCTCCCACATTGTCCTTCAGAGCTTTCCAAAGGTAGTTCTGGCAATGCATACATCAACCTCATTATCAATGTGTACATCCCTGGAAAGGATGCTGCCAAGGTAAGTGAACTTATCCACAGCATTCACTACACACACACACACACACACACACACACACACACACACACACACACACAC
>NW_027185828.1:13885-17298 GCF_028583685.1 Petaurus breviceps papuanus | reverse complement strand
CACACACACACACACACACACACACACACACACACACACACACACACCCCTCTCGATCCTGGAACCATGAATTATAATAAAATCAACTCTCCCATTGTTCCTGAATACTTGGCACATAGTAAATATTTAATAAATGCTTTTGTCATTCATTCATTCCTTTCATTCATTCATTCTACTATATCCAGTTTTACAATTCTCCCTGCAGAAGCCTAGACACTCTATTTACTCACCCAAAGCTTCTAGAGGCCAAGACTGTGGCATAATATGAACTGTTGCATCCAGATATGTGAGGTTTGCCTCCAGGCCAAAGATGTTCAGCAAAGCTTCTTCAGTCTCTGTTAATCTCACTGGGCTCCTTGTCCATGATGTCATTAAACTTTTTCACATATGTATCACCTCCTGATAGTGTGGACACAATACCCTAAATGGCATCCAGAGCTTCATCTGCTGCTCCAGCCACACTTAACCCCAGCACTACGGCTCACTCATTTTTCTTTCTTTCTTTTTTTTTTTTTAAAGCAATTGGGGTTAAGTAACTTGCTCAAGGTTACACGGCAAGTTATTTCTGGGTGTGGTGCTAAGTATCAGAGCCCAGATTCAATCCCAGGTCATCCCGACTCTGGGGCCGATGCTCTTACTCACTGCGCCACCTGGACGCCCCAACTCGCTCATTTTTCTAGCACCTCTTCTCTTATCTCTGATTGAGGCCCTCAGTTCAATTCCTGTTTCTTAGTCACACTCATCGCTGACCCAGAGCACTGGTGTCAAACAAAAATGGTGCCATGGGCAACTAAACCATACATAAGGACCCCCATTGGACTATGTGTTGACTTAGAAAACAACATATTAACATTTAGAACATTTTTATTGTATTTTATTTATTTTGTTAACTATTTAATTGCATTTTAATGTGGTCCAGGCAGCACACTTTCTCCAGGCCTCAGTTTTCTCAGTCATAAAAAAATGAGGAGGTTGTTTCAGATAGCCTCTAAGATCTCTTCCAGTCCTAATTTCTATGATATGGTGATGTTACTTGGTTTTTCTGAAGACTATATTTTCTTTTCATCCCTCAATTCTAGCTGCCAAATCCTGGGAAACTTGTGTTGGGGGTTGGTGATCATCATTAGAAGCATCAAAAATGAGACAGACCTTGGAGATCACAATGGCTAATCCCCTCATTTACCATAATAGAAATGAGGATATGATAAAGGTGAGGAGAAAAAGCTCTAAGGCATTCAGAAGGTGGAATCCCCTCAGGTGAACAGAGGGAAGAAAAGGGATATGATGGAAGCTGGCATGTAGGGAAGACAAGCCTCACCCTACTGCCCAGTCGTGTAGAGTTTTGGTCCTAAGCCTGTGCTGCTGCTCAACTCTCCAGAGAAAGCACTATCCTATATTACAAAGCATTGCCCCAATCTCTCCTAACCCCTAGATAATCCCCCTCACTTTTCCCCTTCTCTGATAAGACAAACTCTGCCCCAGACACATTACTCAAGGCTAGCCCAAGCCATTCCTGGGTTGCCTTAAATCTCCTTTTCCCCTTCTCTCCATCATCCATGGTTTGGCTTGGTCTTGATTTCACTGTTGCAGACAATTCCTCCACCAATCCAGATTGTATCAACACTTAGTAGGTGATACTTTCTATAGCTACTCCCATCTCCAATCACTTTCATTGGTAGTCAAGATGCAGGTTAGATTAAAAACTTATTCTGTGAGTCTATGATACCACTCAAGGGCCTGAAAAATCTTTATCCCCTTGAACCCCAAGAAATCAGAGTGAGGGAATGAGGATTAATTATCAGCCAGGGTCATTTTCCTTCTGTTGCTCTGATCCTGAACTCTGGAGCTGGAGCCCCCAGTTTGGTCTTAAACCACTCATTAAGTAAGGGTGAGATGCTGAATCAGATTAACTGAGGTTTAAGGCCTGAGGAACTCAGCCCCCAGAACCTCCTAGAGTAAACTCCTTACGGATTTCATTTCCAAACCCAGCCTGACCTTTTTATTTATCTTCCTCGGTGCCTTGGCCTTAATAGGCACCTTGGATTTATATTCTTGTTACCAGGCACTGAGCACCTCCCCGGTGCCTGACATGAATGCTGGCTCCTTCTAATAGAAGTAAATTGTTTTGAACATGCACGGCCATGCCTCGATATCATTTTTGCGGCGCCTCATTACGATATTGTCGATATTCCCCAGGAAAGGGCATCTCTCTGAACGCGTTTGCTTTTTTATTAATGTGTGTGAAGGCAAGTCAAGTCTGATTATCATGAAGACAATTGCTGAATTCCCTCCTGGAGAAAGCTCATTGAGACTGTGTAGGCGGTTTAATTTCAGAGACCCATTAATTGGCAAAATTGCTTAAGCAGCTGCTTTCTATGTCATTTTAGGACCATTTTATGAGAAACAGAGCTAAGGAGAGAGAAAGAAGGAGGGGAGAAAAGAAAATCCATGACAGGCCAACATCCCCTGTTCTGTAATGCAATTAATGTACTGAGCCACCTTTGATGTCCCAGCTCACAAAGGGACTGGCAGACACCAAAGTCTGTGTCGTACCAGCACCATCTGGAAGATCAGACCACTGGACTCCTTTTCCTTATTATCTTATTTTCCATGACCCTCTCCACCCAAGTTCTACTTAGTCCCAGCTTCCAGATGTGCCCAAGGAAACTAATGTTTCTATACCTTTCCCTCACCTAATCACAAATTGTAATGTTGTTTTTTTCCTCAAAGAATTTAGAACTGGAAGGGACTGAGTTCCAGTTGAAGTCCCTCGTTTTACAGGTGAGGGACCTGGGTCCATAGGTATGATGCTACACTCAGGATGTACTTCAAAACAGCCTTGATTTCACTGTTGCAGACAATTCCTCCACCAATCCAGATTGTATCAACACTTAGTAGGTGATTTCACAACTTTCCATAGCTACTCCCATCTCCAGTCACTTTCATCAGTCCACCTTTGGTAATGAGCCTATATTTTAGAGAATTCTCTTTCTTCTTCTCCTTCACTTCCCCATCCCCCTCCTCCTCTTCCTCCTCCTCCTCCTCCTTCTTCTTCCTCTTCCTTCTCCTTCTTATTCTTCTGAAATTTAAGACAATTACCTACCTCCAGTCTTTCTCATTTTCCAAATTTTTTCTAAGATCACTAACAGTTGGTCAGCAATTATATCAGCCATTTCTTTTAGTACATTAAGATATAGTTAACCTGGATCTGCACACTTGACCTAATTGTGAACAGCCCTAGTTGTTCTTTGTTTCTTTTAATGTGCCACCACTATTTTTTTCTTTCTTTCTTTCTTTCTTTTTTTCTTTCTTTCTTTCTTTCTTTCTTTCTTTCTTTCTTTCTTTCTTTCTTTCTTTCTTTCTTTCTTTCTTTCTTTCTTTCTTTCTTTCTTTCTTTTTTTCTTTCTTTTTTT
>NW_027185828.1:0-13785 GCF_028583685.1 Petaurus breviceps papuanus | reverse complement strand
TTTTTTGCTTTTTGGAGGGCAATTTAGGGTTAAGTGACTTGCCCAAGGTGACACAGCTAGTTTTTATGTTAACTGTCTGAGGCCGCATTTGAACTCAGGTCCTCCAGGGCCGGTGCTCCATTCACGGCACCACCTAGCCACCCTACCACTGTTTTCTTGATTTGTAAAATGGGAACAATGATTTCACACTACACACTGTCACATAGTTTTTATTTGAGCCAAACTCTTCTATTCTTCATCACACCCTTTCCCCCATGACTTTTGCTCATGCTCTGCTCCATTCCTGGAAAAGACATGAGAAATGGCCTGAATAGCTCCAAGGCATCTGAGAGAAGACTTGAGAATGTGGAAGATGAAATGGGGTTTAGGATAAATCATGGCTAAAGTTTAAAGGACAGGGAATGAACTCAAAGATGGAGGGACCAGCAAGGGTTCCATGGACTTTGGAAATAAAACCAAGGCAAAACTGCACACCTGTTACAGACTCATAGATCTCAGAGTTGGAAGGGACCTTAATGGCCCTCTAGTTTGATCTTTTCAAGAAAGGAATACCCACAATAATATATTCCATAGAAATATCACCTCTCCAACATGGCCAGCAAGTGATCATTAAGCTTTCACTTAAAGACTTTCAGTGAAAGAAGAAGCAATCTACCATCCAGATTAGGTCATTTCAGTTTTAGTTAGCTCTAATTACTAGTTAATTGTTATTTAAATTGAGCCCAAATCTGCCTATCTTTATGCTCTAGTTCTTCCCTCTGGGGCCAAACAGAAGAAGTCTAATTTTTCTTCCAGATGACAGCCCTTTAAACATTTGAAGATAGCTTTCATGAACTCTATAAGTCTTCTTTTCCATACTAAACTTTCTCATGCCCTTCAACCAATCCACTTATAGGGTTATCTTGATACTCTTTATAACTCTGGTTTTCTCCCTTTAGATGTTCTCTAGCATTTAATTATTTGAGAGGTGGGAGTAGAAATGAGAGGTGAGACATAGGAGGACTTGTGATTTCATCAGCATGAGAACTCCCAGTGTAGAATCTCCCTTCACTGATGCAAATGGCTTCAAATGTACCTGTTAGCTCCTATGATCTTAAGGGTAAACGTGATCCAAAGTTGTTATAATGTCAATGTTGGAGACCCCTGTATAGAAACCCCCTCCACAGAGGCAGAACAACTACTCATCAAGTGAGATCATGTCTAGGGAATGTTTCATAGAGCTTAAATCTCTAAGTGTAGCTATTGTTATCATTTGTAACTTGGAGCCTTAAAGAGCTACCTAGGGCTCTGAGAAGTTAAGGAACTTGTAAGTGGTCACAAAACCAGGATGAGTGAGAGGCAGGAATGAAATGCACATCTGCCCAACTGCAAGGTGAACCCTCTACCTATCACATTGCATTGCCTTGAAAGAACGAGCTTTCTTTTGGGAGTGGATTGATGATTTCATAGGTATATAGGATTTCCCAATGAAGAAGTTTCCTCTAATCACAAATAAATGAATTTACTCTATACTTTGTAGTGTTAGAAGATTATAATGAGATGTTAAGTGACTTACCCAGGGTCTCACGGACTATATATATATATATGTGTGTGTGTATATATATATATATATATATATATATATATTTATATATATCTCAGAGGTGGACTTGAGCTTAGGTCATCTTTACCCTGAGTCCTGATCTCTATTCATTTTGCCAGGCTGTGTCTCCAAGAGAGACCATACCAGTATGAATTTCAAGCATAGAGGCAGGTGGTGAGGGAGATATTTAGGGACAGGCAGACCTTCTGGTCCTTGTCAAATCAAACCATGTAGATGACTATTCATTCTGCCTAAGTTCTGCTTCTTAGGCCTTTGAACCACCAAACGCCCCCTCTTCCTCAGTCCTGGCAGCATGAGTCTGAGAACGGATATCCAGCACAAGCACCCTCAGTGGTAATGTATACCTTTAGAGTCTGACTTTGAGCCATTCTCACCCCCAGCACATCTTGTGCCAAGCAAGTGAATATAAACAGTGTGATTATCCCTCTGCTGACTGCCATGGAGTCTATTTATACTACTTAAGACACAAGATAAATTGCATCTCAGTTTCATAATGAAAGGAATATTTCATTTTGTAGAGCTGAGGAACTGTTTATTGAGCATAAAGACAACATTTTGCCATAGTTTGATAATAAACTGATCGAAGGGATGGTTTCACGGAATCAGTGGCTCTGTCTGACTTTGATTGTGGCACCTTTGGTCCCCTATAGAAGGGGTAAAGGGAGGAGAAGGAAATGGGATGCCATTCTCTGATCTAAATATCAGGAACAAGTCTTAGAAACATGGAGCTGAGAAAGGGAATGACAGTTTTCTGTCTAGGAACATGTTTGGGGAGGGGGAAATGGAAAGAAGATGTAGTGGTGGCCATGTCAACATGGCAGGTTCATTTAATTCATATACCTCCTTCTCATTTTATAGAAGAGGAAATAGGTCTGAAGAGGAGACAGTTTCTCTCTGGGACTGCAGAATATTGAGACATAACCAGTAATTTTTTTGCATCCAGAGCAACCTTCCAGCTAAAGCTCCACCTCTCATGCCTCTGAGACACTAGGTTTTCTCCATTCTTCATCATGGACAGTAGGAGCCCAAGGCTGTGTCTGTGGGGAGAGGTGGAGAACTGAACAATTTGTCTGAATATAATTATTAGTAGTAATTACTACTATTAGTGGTCATTTAAAAATGTAGACACCTAGCAGAAGAGAGCAAGGTATTGTGGGGAAGAAGATGAGGTATGCATTCTCTTCACTGGCTTGCCACTAGAATTGTACAGAAGATGCTTTCAGTGAGCCTACTGAAGATAATCTTACATTCTAACATTTTTTGTTCAGTGACAAAAAGCAGTTGTTTCATCCATTTGTCCATTGAGTATTAAAAAATGAATGAGTAATAGTAAGACAGCAACCTGTCTCAGGACTATTTCTGTTTGAGCCCCTTTGAGAAAGATAAGAATAAGAAGACAAAAATGACGACGATAATGAAGCATGGCATACTGGAACAATACTAAATGTAGAAACAGAAGACCTTGCTTCACCTTGTGGCTTTGGCATCTACTCCCTGTGTGACCTTGGGCAAGTCTCTTCCCTTTTCTGAAGTTCAGTTTCTTCAGCTATAAAATGGAGAAGGCATGTTTTCTTGTTCTCTAAAGGCCCTTTCAGGTCTAACCTTCTATATTTGCCATTATTCCTACAACATTTTATGGTTTCAAGTTAAACCTCAGAAACTATCTCAGGAACATAATTTAATCTCTCAGGGCCTCAGTTCCTTCATGTCTGAAATGGGTATGACAGTACTTTACCATCTACAGCATAGGGTTGTTAAAAAGAGCGTGCAAAACAAACCCTGAAATACCATAGATGGGAGTTATGACGATTATTTGAACAATGCTGAGAAGATAGTGAAGTTCTTGTTGTCCTCATTTTTCAGATGAAGCTAAGGAGTTGCATGACTAGCGCATAGTCAGTAATGGGATATCACAAAAGAGCCATAAGGTCTTCTGGTTCACTTAGAACCTTGGGTCATGACAATAACACATGTGCCGATCTCCTACCTTCCCAGCAAGTACAAATAGGGATGGCAGTGTAATGGGAATGAGAATTTGAAGATCTTCCCTGCCCCTTAATAAGCCTAAGGGAATTTGAAGATCTTTCCTGCTTTGAAAATCTTCTCTGTCACCTAATATGCCAAATGCAATCACATGGAGCCTGTGGTAGGAGGAGTTTGCTGAAGGGGGGAGCAAAGCCCACAGAAAACTGGAAGTCAGAGCAGCTAGATGGTGGGAGAGAAAGGATGGCAGGCAAGGAGACAGCTAGGCTTGTGAGTGTTTGTGGGAAGGCTAAAGGATGGTGTGGCTCCCTGCTATGTTATGGTTTATTAACTTCTTTGTTGCTATGATAGATTTGGTTTCCTGGTGTTGGGATTTGACTTTTTGGTGTCTGAATGCTTTGCTTCTGTCTTCTATATGGAGAGTCTGTTGTATCTTGCAATTCAGAACTGTGTTGACATATTCATAGTCACTGTCAGTGCTGTGAATATTGCATTGATGTGACAGGCAGGCAAGCTGACCTGGTTTTCCCATCCTGTAGTAGATCCAAAAAGATAATTATCTCTCCTATCCCCATTACCTTGCTATTTCCTTATGAGGATATCATCTTAGAAATACCCTCATTGATTGACTATTTAGTATTTGGTTTGTTGGATGCGGGAGCAGAGTGTCACCAATGGGATGTTTTTCACAAATTAACCCATATATATCACAGCAGAACTTTGCTGAGCTGCTGAAAGCTGGGTGGGCTCTCACTGTTTTAACCTCTTCATCATGGGTTTTTCTTTTTCTGGTAATAATCTTCATAGCACTTTGTTTAACCTGTTTCTAATGCACTGATGGTTGCTTAGGACTGTATTCCATCACCTATCAGACTTGTTGGTAAGAAACGATGAATAGGAAGAACAGAGAAAAACGAGAAAACTTACATGAATTAATGTGAAGTAAGCAGAAATTGGAAAATAATATATGCAATGACTACAGTAAAGTAAATAGAAAAGACAAAAACAAAATGAAACTAAGTTCTGTGAAATTATTATGGTCCAATTTGGCCCCAAAGAAGAGATTTGACAATCAAGACCTCTCCCTCATTTTCAGAGGTGAGGGACTATGGACATGGAGCCATAGCGCATAATTAAGAAATAAAAGTGGTGTAGAAATAAAAATCTTCAACAAAAGTTAAAAAAAATAAAAGAGAACCTTACAGAGAGCAATACTTAATAAAAAAAAAAGTTTAGGTAATAATCTAAACTGTATATTATCCAGAGTCTAGAACAGGGATTCTTTTTGAACACAGTAGGTATTTAAAGGTTTGCTGAATTGTTTAAAGAGATGAACTTGAATATGGAGATCAGTGCAGCAGTGAATACTTATTGAGACCCTCTGTGTATTCAAGGCTGAGGGAGATTTAGCAAAGAATCAGATATAGTCCTTGCCCTGAAGGAACAAACAGTCTTGTTCAAAAGAGGGAACTAACATGAAGTCAACTGCTAGTAAGGGGGATACGGGAAGAGAAAAGGCATTTATGTAGTGCCTGCTATGTGCCAGATACTATGCTAAGCATTTTCACAAATATCTCACTTGATCCTAACAACCATGGGAATGGGTACTATTGTTATCCCCAATTGAGGAGACTGAGGTAAAAAGACTTGCCTAGGATCACACTTACATATGTCTGTGGCTGCATTAGAACTCAGATTTTTCTGAGTCTAGGCTAAACCCACTGTGAAAACAGTTAAGTATTGGCTGTGCTTTGACTGTAAGTAGGATAGGAAGTCAGAAATATGGGAGACCCATGCAGGCTGGAGTGATCTGGGAAGACTCCAAAACATGTCGTTTCTCTTGTTGCTGCTCATTTTTCAGTTTTGTCTGACTCTTCCTGACCCCATTTAGGGTTTTCTTAGCAAAGATAATGGAGCAGTTTGCCATTTCCTTCTCCAGCTCATTTTATAGATGAGGAAACTGAGACAAGGTTAAGTGACTTGACCAGGGTCACACAGCTAGTAAATATCTGAGACCAGATTTGAACTCAGGAAGACAAGTCTTCCTGACTGCAGGTCCAGAACTCTATCAACCTAGCTATCCGCTTCAAAGCATAGCACTTAAGGGTCACACTCAGAGTAAGCAGTTATCCCTGAGGGGTATCAAAAGTCCCTTCCTATCCAAAAATATTTTCTCTTCTGTCCTGTCATCCTGGCAGAATTCAATTTAGTAACAATTTAGCAACAAACATTTGTTAGATACTTGCTCTATCATGCCAGGCAATGGGGATGGAAGACAAAAGCAGGCACCTGTCCTACCCTCAAAGAGCTTACTTCTACTTAGAACTTCCCAGACAATTCTTTTAAATGCACAAAGTAACCATAGAGCTATTGCACATGGATCTCCCAAGCTCCTGGTCAAAATGCAAGTCTATTATCTGGGAAGGGTAATGTTAAACTAAGAGCAGCCATCAACAGTTTAGTAAGAAGCAGCATGAAGGAGGGGGCAATGAAGACGGGATCAACAGGGGTGGCTAGGTGGCACAGCGAATAGAGCACTGACCCTGAAGTCAGGAGGACCTGAGTTCAAATCCGACCTCAGACACTTAAACACTTACTAGCCGTGTGACGTTGGGCAAATTCCTTAACCCCAATTGCCCTGCCATCCCCTCTCCAAAAAGGAAAAAAAAAAAAAGAATGGATCACCAGCACTTCTTAAAACTGTGGGTCATGAACCCGTAATGTTTCTGAATGCACAAAGACCAGAAATTAAATAAAAATCAAATGTGTAATGATTCCGAGTTGTTTCTGGCAATGCCTGCCTGTGGTTGTGCAGCCTTGGTTCTGAACATAAAGCATGCACACTTTGCACCACACAGGCCCTCAGGCCACACAATGCCAACTAATGCTGCCAAAACAGGAAAAGGGGTGAGTAGAAAAAAGTGTAAGAAGCCCTGGGATACAGCATTGGGCCTGGAGTCAGGAAGACCCAAGTTCAAATTCAGCCTCAGATACTTACTATCTGTGTGACCCTGGGCAAGTCACTTAACAGTTTGCCTCAGTTTCCTCATTTGTAAAATGAGCTGGAGAAAGAAATGGCAAACCACTCCAGTTTCTTTGCCAAGAACACTCCACATAGGGTCATGAAGAGTCAGACATAACTGAAAAATGACTAAACAAGAAAGCATGATGCAGTGGAGAGAACCTGAGGACATAGGTCAAAAACACAGCCCTGTTACTTACTAGTTGGGTGCCCTTGGGTCAACCTCCCTGGGCTCCAGTTTCCTCCTCTGTAAGATGAGCAGGTTGGACAATGCAATGAAGTCGAAATAGCACTAAAATTCCAGTCACAGGACTCGAATTAAAATCAGAGCCTGCAGTACCTTGGGTCCATTTCCTCACCCATAAATTAAGGGGTTTGATCAGATCACTCTAGGTAGCTCTAGAGCAATGATCATCAATGTTCTATCCAAATCCAAATCTAAATTCTGCATGAGAAAGCTTCATGGATTAATTCGGTTTTAGTTCAGAGGGTGAGATGTAGGGCTGGAAAGGCCCTCAAAGGCCTTCTAGTAAAACCTTCTCATTTTAGGCCCAGGGAGATTTTTGTGATTTGTCCCAGCTAGATCACAGAGAGTAAGCTTCCAAGGAAGAACTTGGACCTGGGTCTTACTCCAGAGTTTAGGCTCTTTCCTTCTGAGTATTATCATAGATGATAGATCAAATGAAACTCAAATATAAAAATATGTAAATATATACCTTTTAAAAAATCATGGAGTAGGGCCCACTCCTACTAGGGTAACTCATCCCTCTACCCATTTTGTGTCAGGAGGCACCTCATTTTATTGTCACGGAGGTTCTTCAGCAGGGTGTATTGTGCAACACAAAACCACTGTGTGGTCCTAATTGCTGTCCTTTAAAGATGTCATCTAAAATGGAACATCTGTGCTGGGTTCTTGCCTCTGCCTCTCTACCCTCTTTCAAGCTCTTTGGTGTCATTCTCCTTTCTTCTAAGGCTATATGGTTTGCCATTCATGAAACCAACATCTGTGACTTTGGAACCATCATGACAGCCTTTCATGTGGGGTACCCCACTCTGAAATGGAAAGAACATTCATGAGGCTATAAGAGAGTAGCTCAGGGGCCTCTCTCCCTGGCCTCTCTAGCATGGAAAAAAAATGTCATGTCGTGATTAGTTCTGGAGACATGTCTTGGGAGGGACTGGGAAACAAAGTTGGAGTAGTCATCTCCTCTCTTGGCCTCCTTTCATTGTCTATTGATGAAATGAGGGAGTTTTTCTTTGAGGGTAGGGAAAATGAATTAGGACACCAGTTGGCTTCTAGTTTTTACATTCCCAGAAACATTTGGAACTTGGGACATTGAGATTGGCATTAAGAGGTTAATGAAAGAGCTGGGTTCTGACATGACCTAAGAGTATTTTGTATTTACTTATATTGTACATTTTGCTTTCCCCCTCCAAAAGAATTGAGGACAGGCATGGTTTTGTTTGTTTGTTTGTTTTTGTCATTGTAACCCCAGAGCCTAGCATTGCATCTGGCACTTAATAAATACTTGCAGAATTAATTTGATGTAATTTTCCAGTGTCCCAATGTTTGGGGTTTTTTCTCCCCTTCCTGCTCTGGAAAAAAAATTAGATTCTGTGTTTCTGTTAATGAAATGAATGCATCCTGGTAGGATAGAACATAGGACCAATGAACCCTTTTTCTCACCCCTTTTTTATGATCAATTGTGTGCTTGATTAAACTAGCCAATAAAACTAGTGTGAAGCTCTCCCTGATACCAGGGTTTTATCAGAACTATCTACTGGCAAACTAGAAAATGAAGTTGGTTGTTTCAGTTGTTCTCCACCATTTTCCTCCCAGGCCTGCCTCTTGTGAATGTTAGATAAAGGTTGAGATCCCTTTGCAAACCCCACTCAAGCCCTCCAAGTGCACCTGGTGAGCAGACCAAGCCTCTGAGTTGGGAAAGAAAGAAGGAAGCTGTTACTCTGGTTCCCATGCTCATGTTCTATTTTTGTTTGTTTTTTGGAGAGGGGAAGGCAGGCCAGTTGGGGCTAAGTGACTTGCCCAAGGTCCCACGGCTAGTTTTTGTGTTAAGTGTCTGAGGCCGGATTTGAACTCAGGTCCTCCTGACTCCAGGGCCAGTGCTCTATTCACCACGCCACCTAGCCTCCCCATCCATGTTCTTGGCTATAAAATGAACAATGCTCTAATCCAGAAGGGGAGGAACCTCACAAGCACTTAGCTTCCACTAACCTTGGGAGGGGGAGGACCCTGAGCATATGCCTAGAGTGCCTATTAGACGATCTAGAACTGTATAAATGTAAGAATCAGGCAATGCCCAGTTCAGAGGAACTTGTGGTGAAAGTCACTTGAGCAGAAACATTTTCTGTCTCCTTTTTCCCCTTCACCCACTTCCATTTCAGAAAAGAATTTAGGGGGCAGCTAGGTGGTGCAGTGAGTAAAGCACCGGCCCCAGAGTTAGGAGGACCAGAGTTTGGTTCCGGCCTCAGACACAACACCCACACAAAAAAAACTAGACGTGTAACCTTGGCCAAGTTACTTAACCCCAATTGCCCTCCAAAAGGCAAAAAAAAAAAAGAATTTAATTGGGGCAGCTAAGTGGCACAGTGAATAGAGTTACCAGTCCTGGAGTCAGGAGGACCTGAGTTCAAATGTGACCTCAGACACTTAACACTTACTAGCCATGTGACCTTGGGCAAGTCATTTAACCCCAACTGCCCTGTCTTCCCTCCTGCAAAAAGCAAAAAAAAAAAAAAAGAAAAGAATTTAATTTTGACTAAGTAATGACTCTCTATTAAAATCCCTTCTTGTATGTCTATACAATCATAGCACGTTAGAGCTAGAAGGAAATTTAGAATTTCTTTTTTTTTTAAGCAATTGGGGTTAAGTAACTTGCTCAAGGTTACACAGCCAGGTGTTTCTGGGTGGGTGCTAAGTGTCTGATCCCAGATTCGATCCCAGGTCATCCTGACTCTGGGGCCAGTGCTCTTACTCGCTGTGCTACCTGGCCGCCCTGGAAATTTAGAATTTCTAATCCAACCTATTCTTTTTTTGTTTGCTTAGAGAATATTTTATTTTATTGATGCACTTAGCTTTAACAAATGTGTCCTTCTAGATCCTTAAGTGCAGCCTTTTGACTGAATCTAAATTTCCCAGAACAAATCCAGACGCTTCTTATTACAGATAAGGAAACTGAGGTTCAAAGAAGTGACATGACTTGCCCAAGGTCATTCAGGTAGTGACTGTCCAAAGCTGGCTCTCTTCCCCATGGAGTCAAGACTGAAAGAGAAACAAGGGGTCATTTATCACCTAGCTTCCTCATTGTACAGACAGTTCTGCTTTCTTACTCTGTATCAGTTCATAAAGTTTTTCCACATTGCTCTGAATTCTTAATTTCCATTATTCCTTTGAGCACGATAATGTTTCATTACACTCATATGCCATGATTTGTTCAGTCATTCCCTGATCATTGAATACATAATTTGTTTATAGCTCTTTGTTATTAGAAATAGAGCTGCCATGAATATTCTGGTAATATGAAGGCTTTCTGTCACTGACTCCCCTAGGCTACAAACCTATAATGGTATTGCTTTTCCATAATGCCAAAAGACTTGTTGTACAGTCAAGGAAGAAATCTAGAGGCAGAGCTGGGACAAGAATCTACAACCACTGTCTATACTATCTTGCTTCTCCCCCACATGCAATTTTGTTTAATCATTTATAGGCACATCCAACTCTTAATGATCCCATTTGGGGTTTTCTTGGCAAAAACACTGAAATGGTTTGCCATTTCCTTTACCAGTTCATTTTATAGATGTGGAAACTGAGGCAGAGTTAAGTGACTTGCTTAAGGTCACACAGCTAGCAAGTGTCTGAGGCCAAATACCATGGCAAATAGCATACCTATGTTACATGAAGAAGAAAATTATTCTGAATAGCAACATCAGCTCATTTGTCAAGATTATGGGGCTTATTTAAGAAGTTTAAGTCTTGGAGCTGTAACAAAGGCAGGGCAAATAGGGCTTTAACCCAGGGATACAAAATTTAGAGAGCACTCCTTCAGTAACTATAGCAATTGAACTAAACAGAACTTGTAATTTATATTCCCAAAGCACATAGCACAGTGAATGACACTTAGTAGGTCTCCAAAAAACACTGGCTAAGTCAGTAAGGATAGTGACTGGACTTATGATTTCAACAATCACAAGGGAACTCCCAGAGGAAGAAGCACCTTCTGCCAATGGAAGCTGGGACCTTTTCTGTAGTTTCTAGTCTGAGAGAGTTCTCTAAAGTTATCAAATACAATGTCTAGTGACCACATGAGACCTATAACACTCTTGAGTATGACCCAAACCCAGTTAAAATATAATTGGTAAGTATTTTAAAAAAATTTTTTATAATATAGGTTAATAAATAAAAATTGTTTGTAAACAAATAAATGATATAATAATATAAATAACAAGAACATCTATAAATTAAATACAATAAAACAAATATTATACTAATATGTAGTTTTCTAAGTCAATATATGACCATCTACAATTTAGTGACCCCTAATTCTATCTGAGTTTGATCTCACTGGCTTAGAGCACTGAGAAGTTTAAGTGATTTACCCAAGGTCACATAGCCAGTAAGTGTCAGAGATAAGACTTGAACCAAGGTCTTCATGATTCTAAGGCCAGTTTTCTATCCACAATGCTCTATTGCTTCTCATTAAGTTGAGAAATTAAGAAATATTTTCTTTTTCCTATTATGCCCTCAAGACACTGACACATCAGTAAAAACAAGAAGTTATTATACTGCAGGGCCAACTTCATTGTCATCACAAGGCACCAATGCCATTGTAGATCTTCACGGTCACCATGTTATCTAACAATATAATAACTGAACTATTAAAAAAAAAAACACAAGTCCATCCCCATGATGTTCAGAAATTCAGAGTGGCCCCTACCCCAGGCCTAATGTGGATGATGTATATTTATTAATAAAGCCAGAGTGGTGTCCTAAAATTATCCACAGAACACATTTGCTAACCTACGGCAATGGGGGGAACAATTACTTATTAATAAAGCAATAGCTAAATCTAATTATAGCCCCATCAGAGGCAGTGGATAATAAAACCGAGTTTGCCTTCCAGAGCCGAGTGACCCGGCTGACCTCAAATCAAAGTTTAAACCATCCGTCAGCTTCCAATACATTCCCAGCACACCTACCAATTACCAGCGCCCTGGTGTTACTGTCTAGCGAGGGTCAAAGGTCACCGCCAGTGCCAGATAGCTGTAAGCTAGAACGGAGCTTTAGAAATCTCATTATCCTGTTAACCATACATTTATCTGACAAGATAAAAGAGACTAGGTGACCAAGCTATCATTAAAGATTAATAGAAAGTATAAAAAATTCAGCTGCAACCAGCATTACTGTTTAGAGTCTGTGATCGGCATGACAAGGTTATTAATCAGAGAGCCAAAAAGATTTAGGTCTCTTCTCTTGGTGTTTTTTTCCTTCTTTTTTTTCCTTTCTTTTTTTAAATAAAAAAAAATTTAACACTCCCCCTCCCATTTCAAGTCCTTCATTTTTATTCACACTACCCCAAACCAAAGGTGGGGAGAGAGGGGGAGGGGAGGCCTGCTAATTGGTCCTCCTCAGTTTGAATCATAACATGTTGGACCAATTATAAAATTGCAGGGTCTCAAAGTCAAGAAGAATTGAGGGAATCTGGAAAGGCCAGAGCCAAGTGGAGTTAGGGGCTCATGCTGCTTACCAGTGCAGCTCTTTTTCTCAGAGCTCTGGGGCCATTAATAAATTGTCTGGATCAATACCCTTATTAATTTTAATCCAGGCCTACCAGGCACACCCAAGCCCCGGTGTGATCTTGCCTCATTCCTGATTCCATTTCAGTTTTACATGAAAGGTTCTAAAGCTACAACTAGGTGGGAATACGAGATCAGTCTGTTTTTAAGGCTTAAGTATTCCTTTTATTCTATTTGGCCCCCTTTCCCCTTCTTCCTGATTCTTTTCCTCCTCCCCTCTCCTTTTTGATCATAAATCAATGTCCTTTCACATGTTTCGCTGTAAGTTATGCTCTCAGATGGAGAACAGCAGTCTCTCCTCTCCATTCCCTGGGGTTTAAAAAAAAAGAAGGAGAAGCCAATAGCAGAAGTTGATGCAGTGCTGGAGGGGGGCTATCAGCAACAGCTCCTTGCTTTTGATCTGAGGCAGAAGAGGGGACTTAGGCCCAGGGCCAGCCCTTAGCAAAACTGTCAAGGTGAAATTTGCCCTAGGTGCTCTGTCTTCATTCCCTTTTCTTGCCCTTTCTCACCTTTCTGCTGTCCCTCTCCCTGTTTCATACCCATATCTGGTAGTCTCAGTTATCCACCACGGCCTTCTTCTCTGGTGTTTGAGAGCATCACCCTATGAGGAGACCACCAAAGTCCCAGATAGAAGTTTCCCTTTCTCCAGTTTATTTACATTTGTACATGTCTGAGACCCATTAGCACAAAATTCCTACAGAAAATGGACATCTGTCTACTTGGTGTTTATTTAATAATGCAGGAGAGGCAGGCAGCATGGTGTGATAGATAGACAGCCAATACTGAAGTCACGAAGATTTGGGTCCAGTACTGTTATCTAATACGCACTGGCTGTATGACTCTGAGCAAACCATGCACTTCTCTAAGATTGTAAATGTCAGAGAAGGTTTGACCTTACATTGGAAGAAGACATTGTCTCATTGTCAGTTCCCTATACCAATGACATCCCTAACCTTTAAATACCCATATATACCTGGACCTTCCTCCATTCTTCCAAAGTCCTCATTCCTTGTACTTTGTTTTCTTCCTATAAATTACCTTTCTATGTTCTCTAGCACTTAGCACATAGTAGAAGTTTAATAAATGCTGTTGACTAAATGATTAGATAAGTTATGGACAAAGGGTGAGTCTTCTGGAAAATGTTGCTATAAGTCACTAGTGGTTCCAAAGACAGAATAGATGTTGACTTGTGTGATCTAAATTAAAGGGTATAAAAACTCTACCCTGCCCTGGTATGTTCACATTTGCCTCCCTCTCTCAACCCCTCTGATCTTCCCATCAGTAGACATTCCTTTGGATTAAGATAGAAAATTCTCTGGTTAAATCAGGAAGACCCAAGTTCAGATATGACCTCAGACTACTTCTA
>NW_027185827.1:13885-17298 GCF_028583685.1 Petaurus breviceps papuanus | reverse complement strand
CACACACACACACACACACACACACACACACACACACACACACACACCCCTCTCGATCCTGGAACCATGAATTATAATAAAATCAACTCTCCCATTGTTCCTGAATACTTGGCACATAGTAAATATTTAATAAATGCTTTTGTCATTCATTCATTCCTTTCATTCATTCATTCTACTATATCCAGTTTTACAATTCTCCCTGCAGAAGCCTAGACACTCTATTTACTCACCCAAAGCTTCTAGAGGCCAAGACTGTGGCATAATATGAACTGTTGCATCCAGATATGTGAGGTTTGCCTCCAGGCCAAAGATGTTCAGCAAAGCTTCTTCAGTCTCTGTTAATCTCACTGGGCTCCTTGTCCATGATGTCATTAAACTTTTTCACATATGTATCACCTCCTGATAGTGTGGACACAATACCCTAAATGGCATCCAGAGCTTCATCTGCTGCTCCAGCCACACTTAACCCCAGCACTACGGCTCACTCATTTTTCTTTCTTTCTTTTTTTTTTTTTAAAGCAATTGGGGTTAAGTAACTTGCTCAAGGTTACACGGCAAGTTATTTCTGGGTGTGGTGCTAAGTATCAGAGCCCAGATTCAATCCCAGGTCATCCCGACTCTGGGGCCGATGCTCTTACTCACTGCGCCACCTGGACGCCCCAACTCGCTCATTTTTCTAGCACCTCTTCTCTTATCTCTGATTGAGGCCCTCAGTTCAATTCCTGTTTCTTAGTCACACTCATCGCTGACCCAGAGCACTGGTGTCAAACAAAAATGGTGCCATGGGCAACTAAACCATACATAAGGACCCCCATTGGACTATGTGTTGACTTAGAAAACAACATATTAACATTTAGAACATTTTTATTGTATTTTATTTATTTTGTTAACTATTTAATTGCATTTTAATGTGGTCCAGGCAGCACACTTTCTCCAGGCCTCAGTTTTCTCAGTCATAAAAAAATGAGGAGGTTGTTTCAGATAGCCTCTAAGATCTCTTCCAGTCCTAATTTCTATGATATGGTGATGTTACTTGGTTTTTCTGAAGACTATATTTTCTTTTCATCCCTCAATTCTAGCTGCCAAATCCTGGGAAACTTGTGTTGGGGGTTGGTGATCATCATTAGAAGCATCAAAAATGAGACAGACCTTGGAGATCACAATGGCTAATCCCCTCATTTACCATAATAGAAATGAGGATATGATAAAGGTGAGGAGAAAAAGCTCTAAGGCATTCAGAAGGTGGAATCCCCTCAGGTGAACAGAGGGAAGAAAAGGGATATGATGGAAGCTGGCATGTAGGGAAGACAAGCCTCACCCTACTGCCCAGTCGTGTAGAGTTTTGGTCCTAAGCCTGTGCTGCTGCTCAACTCTCCAGAGAAAGCACTATCCTATATTACAAAGCATTGCCCCAATCTCTCCTAACCCCTAGATAATCCCCCTCACTTTTCCCCTTCTCTGATAAGACAAACTCTGCCCCAGACACATTACTCAAGGCTAGCCCAAGCCATTCCTGGGTTGCCTTAAATCTCCTTTTCCCCTTCTCTCCATCATCCATGGTTTGGCTTGGTCTTGATTTCACTGTTGCAGACAATTCCTCCACCAATCCAGATTGTATCAACACTTAGTAGGTGATACTTTCTATAGCTACTCCCATCTCCAATCACTTTCATTGGTAGTCAAGATGCAGGTTAGATTAAAAACTTATTCTGTGAGTCTATGATACCACTCAAGGGCCTGAAAAATCTTTATCCCCTTGAACCCCAAGAAATCAGAGTGAGGGAATGAGGATTAATTATCAGCCAGGGTCATTTTCCTTCTGTTGCTCTGATCCTGAACTCTGGAGCTGGAGCCCCCAGTTTGGTCTTAAACCACTCATTAAGTAAGGGTGAGATGCTGAATCAGATTAACTGAGGTTTAAGGCCTGAGGAACTCAGCCCCCAGAACCTCCTAGAGTAAACTCCTTACGGATTTCATTTCCAAACCCAGCCTGACCTTTTTATTTATCTTCCTCGGTGCCTTGGCCTTAATAGGCACCTTGGATTTATATTCTTGTTACCAGGCACTGAGCACCTCCCCGGTGCCTGACATGAATGCTGGCTCCTTCTAATAGAAGTAAATTGTTTTGAACATGCACGGCCATGCCTCGATATCATTTTTGCGGCGCCTCATTACGATATTGTCGATATTCCCCAGGAAAGGGCATCTCTCTGAACGCGTTTGCTTTTTTATTAATGTGTGTGAAGGCAAGTCAAGTCTGATTATCATGAAGACAATTGCTGAATTCCCTCCTGGAGAAAGCTCATTGAGACTGTGTAGGCGGTTTAATTTCAGAGACCCATTAATTGGCAAAATTGCTTAAGCAGCTGCTTTCTATGTCATTTTAGGACCATTTTATGAGAATCAGAGCTAAGGAGAGAGAAAGAAGGAGGGGAGAAAAGAAAATCCATGACAGGCCAACATCCCCTGTTCTGTAATGCAATTAATGTACTGAGCCACCTTTGATGTCCCAGCTCACAAAGGGACTGGCAGACACCAAAGTCTGTGTCGTACCAGCACCATCTGGAAGATCAGACCACTGGACTCCTTTTCCTTATTATCTTATTTTCCATGACCCTCTCCACCCAAGTTCTACTTAGTCCCAGCTTCCAGATGTGCCCAAGGAAACTAATGTTTCTATACCTTTCCCTCACCTAATCACAAATTGTAATGTTGTTTTTTTCCTCAAAGAATTTAGAACTGGAAGGGACTGAGTTCCAGTTGAAGTCCCTCGTTTTACAGGTGAGGGACCTGGGTCCATAGGTATGATGCTACACTCAGGATGTACTTCAAAACAGCCTTGATTTCACTGTTGCAGACAATTCCTCCACCAATCCAGATTGTATCAACACTTAGTAGGTGATTTCACAACTTTCCATAGCTACTCCCATCTCCAGTCACTTTCATCAGTCCACCTTTGGTAATGAGCCTATATTTTAGAGAATTCTCTTTCTTCTTCTCCTTCACTTCCCCATCCCCCTCCTCCTCTTCCTCCTCCTCCTCCTCCTTCTTCTTCCTCTTCCTTCTCCTTCTTATTCTTCTGAAATTTAAGACAATTACCTACCTCCAGTCTTTCTCATTTTCCAAATTTTTTCTAAGATCACTAACAGTTGGTCAGCAATTATATCAGCCATTTCTTTTAGTACATTAAGATATAGTTAACCTGGATCTGCACACTTGACCTAATTGTGAACAGCCCTAGTTGTTCTTTGTTTCTTTTAATGTGCCACCACTATTTTTTTCTTTCTTTCTTTCTTTCTTTTTTTCTTTCTTTCTTTCTTTCTTTCTTTCTTTCTTTCTTTCTTTCTTTCTTTCTTTCTTTCTTTCTTTCTTTCTTTCTTTCTTTCTTTCTTTCTTTTTTTCTTTCTTTTTTT
>NW_027185827.1:0-13785 GCF_028583685.1 Petaurus breviceps papuanus | reverse complement strand
TTTTTTGCTTTTTGGAGGGCAATTTAGGGTTAAGTGACTTGCCCAAGGTGACACAGCTAGTTTTTATGTTAACTGTCTGAGGCCGCATTTGAACTCAGGTCCTCCAGGGCCGGTGCTCCATTCACGGCACCACCTAGCCACCCTACCACTGTTTTCTTGATTTGTAAAATGGGAACAATGATTTCACACTACACACTGTCACATAGTTTTTATTTGAGCCAAACTCTTCTATTCTTCATCACACCCTTTCCCCCATGACTTTTGCTCATGCTCTGCTCCATTCCTGGAAAAGACATGAGAAATGGCCTGAATAGCTCCAAGGCATCTGAGAGAAGACTTGAGAATGTGGAAGATGAAATGGGGTTTAGGATAAATCATGGCTAAAGTTTAAAGGACAGGGAATGAACTCAAAGATGGAGGGACCAGCAAGGGTTCCATGGACTTTGGAAATAAAACCAAGGCAAAACTGCACACCTGTTACAGACTCATAGATCTCAGAGTTGGAAGGGACCTTAATGGCCCTCTAGTTTGATCTTTTCAAGAAAGGAATACCCACAATAATATATTCCATAGAAATATCACCTCTCCAACATGGCCAGCAAGTGATCATTAAGCTTTCACTTAAAGACTTTCAGTGAAAGAAGAAGCAATCTACCATCCAGATTAGGTCATTTCAGTTTTAGTTAGCTCTAATTACTAGTTAATTGTTATTTAAATTGAGCCCAAATCTGCCTATCTTTATGCTCTAGTTCTTCCCTCTGGGGCCAAACAGAAGAAGTCTAATTTTTCTTCCAGATGACAGCCCTTTAAACATTTGAAGATAGCTTTCATGAACTCTATAAGTCTTCTTTTCCATACTAAACTTTCTCATGCCCTTCAACCAATCCACTTATAGGGTTATCTTGATACTCTTTATAACTCTGGTTTTCTCCCTTTAGATGTTCTCTAGCATTTAATTATTTGAGAGGTGGGAGTAGAAATGAGAGGTGAGACATAGGAGGACTTGTGATTTCATCAGCATGAGAACTCCCAGTGTAGAATCTCCCTTCACTGATGCAAATGGCTTCAAATGTACCTGTTAGCTCCTATGATCTTAAGGGTAAACGTGATCCAAAGTTGTTATAATGTCAATGTTGGAGACCCCTGTATAGAAACCCCCTCCACAGAGGCAGAACAACTACTCATCAAGTGAGATCATGTCTAGGGAATGTTTCATAGAGCTTAAATCTCTAAGTGTAGCTATTGTTATCATTTGTAACTTGGAGCCTTAAAGAGCTACCTAGGGCTCTGAGAAGTTAAGGAACTTGTAAGTGGTCACAAAACCAGGATGAGTGAGAGGCAGGAATGAAATGCACATCTGCCCAACTGCAAGGTGAACCCTCTACCTATCACATTGCATTGCCTTGAAAGAACGAGCTTTCTTTTGGGAGTGGATTGATGATTTCATAGGTATATAGGATTTCCCAATGAAGAAGTTTCCTCTAATCACAAATAAATGAATTTACTCTATACTTTGTAGTGTTAGAAGATTATAATGAGATGTTAAGTGACTTACCCAGGGTCTCACGGACTATATATATATATATGTGTGTGTGTATATATATATATATATATATATATATATATTTATATATATCTCAGAGGTGGACTTGAGCTTAGGTCATCTTTACCCTGAGTCCTGATCTCTATTCATTTTGCCAGGCTGTGTCTCCAAGAGAGACCATACCAGTATGAATTTCAAGCATAGAGGCAGGTGGTGAGGGAGATATTTAGGGACAGGCAGACCTTCTGGTCCTTGTCAAATCAAACCATGTAGATGACTATTCATTCTGCCTAAGTTCTGCTTCTTAGGCCTTTGAACCACCAAACGCCCCCTCTTCCTCAGTCCTGGCAGCATGAGTCTGAGAACGGATATCCAGCACAAGCACCCTCAGTGGTAATGTATACCTTTAGAGTCTGACTTTGAGCCATTCTCACCCCCAGCACATCTTGTGCCAAGCAAGTGAATATAAACAGTGTGATTATCCCTCTGCTGACTGCCATGGAGTCTATTTATACTACTTAAGACACAAGATAAATTGCATCTCAGTTTCATAATGAAAGGAATATTTCATTTTGTAGAGCTGAGGAACTGTTTATTGAGCATAAAGACAACATTTTGCCATAGTTTGATAATAAACTGATCGAAGGGATGGTTTCACGGAATCAGTGGCTCTGTCTGACTTTGATTGTGGCACCTTTGGTCCCCTATAGAAGGGGTAAAGGGAGGAGAAGGAAATGGGATGCCATTCTCTGATCTAAATATCAGGAACAAGTCTTAGAAACATGGAGCTGAGAAAGGGAATGACAGTTTTCTGTCTAGGAACATGTTTGGGGAGGGGGAAATGGAAAGAAGATGTAGTGGTGGCCATGTCAACATGGCAGGTTCATTTAATTCATATACCTCCCTCTCATTTTATAGAAGAGGAAATAGGTCTGAAGAGGAGACAGTTTCTCTCTGGGACTGCAGAATATTGAGACATAACCAGTAATTTTTTTGCATCCAGAGCAACCTTCCAGCTAAAGCTCCACCTCTCATGCCTCTGAGACACTAGGTTTTCTCCATTCTTCATCATGGACAGTAGGAGCCCAAGGCTGTGTCTGTGGGGAGAGGTGGAGAACTGAACAATTTGTCTGAATATAATTATTAGTAGTAATTACTACTATTAGTGGTCATTTAAAAATGTAGACACCTAGCAGAAGAGAGCAAGGTATTGTGGGGAAGAAGATGAGGTATGCATTCTCTTCACTGGCTTGCCACTAGAATTGTACAGAAGATGCTTTCAGTGAGCCTACTGAAGATAATCTTACATTCTAACATTTTTTGTTCAGTGACAAAAAGCAGTTGTTTCATCCATTTGTCCATTGAGTATTAAAAAATGAATGAGTAATAGTAAGACAGCAACCTGTCTCAGGACTATTTCTGTTTGAGCCCCTTTGAGAAAGATAAGAATAAGAAGACAAAAATGACGACGATAATGAAGCATGGCATACTGGAACAATACTAAATGTAGAAACAGAAGACCTTGCTTCACCTTGTGGCTTTGGCATCTACTCCCTGTGTGACCTTGGGCAAGTCTCTTCCCTTTTCTGAAGTTCAGTTTCTTCAGCTATAAAATGGAGAAGGCATGTTTTCTTGTTCTCTAAAGGCCCTTTCAGGTCTAACCTTCTATATTTGCCATTATTCCTACAACATTTTATGGTTTCAAGTTAAACCTCAGAAACTATCTCAGGAACATAATTTAATCTCTCAGGGCCTCAGTTCCTTCATGTCTGAAATGGGTATGACAGTACTTTACCATCTACAGCATAGGGTTGTTAAAAAGAGCGTGCAAAACAAACCCTGAAATACCATAGATGGGAGTTATGACGATTATTTGAACAATGCTGAGAAGATAGTGAAGTTCTTGTTGTCCTCATTTTTCAGATGAAGCTAAGGAGTTGCATGACTAGCGCATAGTCAGTAATGGGATATCACAAAAGAGCCATAAGGTCTTCTGGTTCACTTAGAACCTTGGGTCATGACAATAACACATGTGCCGATCTCCTACCTTCCCAGCAAGTACAAATAGGGATGGCAGTGTAATGGGAATGAGAATTTGAAGATCTTCCCTGCCCCTTAATAAGCCTAAGGGAATTTGAAGATCTTTCCTGCTTTGAAAATCTTCTCTGTCACCTAATATGCCAAATGCAATCACATGGAGCCTGTGGTAGGAGGAGTTTGCTGAAGGGGGGAGCAAAGCCCACAGAAAACTGGAAGTCAGAGCAGCTAGATGGTGGGAGAGAAAGGATGGCAGGCAAGGAGACAGCTAGGCTTGTGAGTGTTTGTGGGAAGGCTAAAGGATGGTGTGGCTCCCTGCTATGTTATGGTTTATTAACTTCTTTGTTGCTATGATAGATTTGGTTTCCTGGTGTTGGGATTTGACTTTTTGGTGTCTGAATGCTTTGCTTCTGTCTTCTATATGGAGAGTCTGTTGTATCTTGCAATTCAGAACTGTGTTGACATATTCATAGTCACTGTCAGTGCTGTGAATATTGCATTGATGTGACAGGCAGGCAAGCTGACCTGGTTTTCCCATCCTGTAGTAGATCCAAAAAGATAATTATCTCTCCTATCCCCATTACCTTGCTATTTCCTTATGAGGATATCATCTTAGAAATACCCTCATTGATTGACTATTTAGTATTTGGTTTGTTGGATGCGGGAGCAGAGTGTCACCAATGGGATGTTTTTCACAAATTAACCCATATATATCACAGCAGAACTTTGCTGAGCTGCTGAAAGCTGGGTGGGCTCTCACTGTTTTAACCTCTTCATCATGGGTTTTTCTTTTTCTGGTAATAATCTTCATAGCACTTTGTTTAACCTGTTTCTAATGCACTGATGGTTGCTTAGGACTGTATTCCATCACCTATCAGACTTGTTGGTAAGAAACGATGAATAGGAAGAACAGAGAAAAACGAGAAAACTTACATGAATTAATGTGAAGTAAGCAGAAATTGGAAAATAATATATGCAATGACTACAGTAAAGTAAATAGAAAAGACAAAAACAAAATGAAACTAAGTTCTGTGAAATTATTATGGTCCAATTTGGCCCCAAAGAAGAGATTTGACAATCAAGACCTCTCCCTCATTTTCAGAGGTGAGGGACTATGGACATGGAGCCATAGCGCATAATTAAGAAATAAAAGTGGTGTAGAAATAAAAATCTTCAACAAAAGTTAAAAAAAATAAAAGAGAACCTTACAGAGAGCAATACTTAATAAAAAAAAAAGTTTAGGTAATAATCTAAACTGTATATTATCCAGAGTCTAGAACAGGGATTCTTTTTGAACACAGTAGGTATTTAAAGGTTTGCTGAATTGTTTAAAGAGATGAACTTGAATATGGAGATCAGTGCAGCAGTGAATACTTATTGAGACCCTCTGTGTATTCAAGGCTGAGGGAGATTTAGCAAAGAATCAGATATAGTCCTTGCCCTGAAGGAACAAACAGTCTTGTTCAAAAGAGGGAACTAACATGAAGTCAACTGCTAGTAAGGGGGATACGGGAAGAGAAAAGGCATTTATGTAGTGCCTGCTATGTGCCAGATACTATGCTAAGCATTTTCACAAATATCTCACTTGATCCTAACAACCATGGGAATGGGTACTATTGTTATCCCCAATTGAGGAGACTGAGGTAAAAAGACTTGCCTAGGATCACACTTACATATGTCTGTGGCTGCATTAGAACTCAGATTTTTCTGAGTCTAGGCTAAACCCACTGTGAAAACAGTTAAGTATTGGCTGTGCTTTGACTGTAAGTAGGATAGGAAGTCAGAAATATGGGAGACCCATGCAGGCTGGAGTGATCTGGGAAGACTCCAAAACATGTCGTTTCTCTTGTTGCTGCTCATTTTTCAGTTTTGTCTGACTCTTCCTGACCCCATTTAGGGTTTTCTTAGCAAAGATAATGGAGCAGTTTGCCATTTCCTTCTCCAGCTCATTTTATAGATGAGGAAACTGAGACAAGGTTAAGTGACTTGACCAGGGTCACACAGCTAGTAAATATCTGAGACCAGATTTGAACTCAGGAAGACAAGTCTTCCTGACTGCAGGTCCAGAACTCTATCAACCTAGCTATCCGCTTCAAAGCATAGCACTTAAGGGTCACACTCAGAGTAAGCAGTTATCCCTGAGGGGTATCAAAAGTCCCTTCCTATCCAAAAATATTTTCTCTTCTGTCCTGTCATCCTGGCAGAATTCAATTTAGTAACAATTTAGCAACAAACATTTGTTAGATACTTGCTCTATCATGCCAGGCAATGGGGATGGAAGACAAAAGCAGGCACCTGTCCTACCCTCAAAGAGCTTACTTCTACTTAGAACTTCCCAGACAATTCTTTTAAATGCACAAAGTAACCATAGAGCTATTGCACATGGATCTCCCAAGCTCCTGGTCAAAATGCAAGTCTATTATCTGGGAAGGGTAATGTTAAACTAAGAGCAGCCATCAACAGTTTAGTAAGAAGCAGCATGAAGGAGGGGGCAATGAAGACGGGATCAACAGGGGTGGCTAGGTGGCACAGCGAATAGAGCACTGACCCTGAAGTCAGGAGGACCTGAGTTCAAATCCGACCTCAGACACTTAAACACTTACTAGCCGTGTGACGTTGGGCAAATTCCTTAACCCCAATTGCCCTGCCATCCCCTCTCCAAAAAGGAAAAAAAAAAAAAGAATGGATCACCAGCACTTCTTAAAACTGTGGGTCATGAACCCGTAATGTTTCTGAATGCACAAAGACCAGAAATTAAATAAAAATCAAATGTGTAATGATTCCGAGTTGTTTCTGGCAATGCCTGCCTGTGGTTGTGCAGCCTTGGTTCTGAACATAAAGCATGCACACTTTGCACCACACAGGCCCTCAGGCCACACAATGCCAACTAATGCTGCCAAAACAGGAAAAGGGGTGAGTAGAAAAAAGTGTAAGAAGCCCTGGGATACAGCATTGGGCCTGGAGTCAGGAAGACCCAAGTTCAAATTCAGCCTCAGATACTTACTATCTGTGTGACCCTGGGCAAGTCACTTAACAGTTTGCCTCAGTTTCCTCATTTGTAAAATGAGCTGGAGAAAGAAATGGCAAACCACTCCAGTTTCTTTGCCAAGAACACTCCACATAGGGTCATGAAGAGTCAGACATAACTGAAAAATGACTAAACAAGAAAGCATGATGCAGTGGAGAGAACCTGAGGACATAGGTCAAAAACACAGCCCTGTTACTTACTAGTTGGGTGCCCTTGGGTCAACCTCCCTGGGCTCCAGTTTCCTCCTCTGTAAGATGAGCAGGTTGGACAATGCAATGAAGTCGAAATAGCACTAAAATTCCAGTCACAGGACTCGAATTAAAATCAGAGCCTGCAGTACCTTGGGTCCATTTCCTCACCCATAAATTAAGGGGTTTGATCAGATCACTCTAGGTAGCTCTAGAGCAATGATCATCAATGTTCTATCCAAATCCAAATCTAAATTCTGCATGAGAAAGCTTCATGGATTAATTCGGTTTTAGTTCAGAGGGTGAGATGTAGGGCTGGAAAGGCCCTCAAAGGCCTTCTAGTAAAACCTTCTCATTTTAGGCCCAGGGAGATTTTTGTGATTTGTCCCAGCTAGATCACAGAGAGTAAGCTTCCAAGGAAGAACTTGGACCTGGGTCTTACTCCAGAGTTTAGGCTCTTTCCTTCTGAGTATTATCATAGATGATAGATCAAATGAAACTCAAATATAAAAATATGTAAATATATACCTTTTAAAAAATCATGGAGTAGGGCCCACTCCTACTAGGGTAACTCATCCCTCTACCCATTTTGTGTCAGGAGGCACCTCATTTTATTGTCACGGAGGTTCTTCAGCAGGGTGTATTGTGCAACACAAAACCACTGTGTGGTCCTAATTGCTGTCCTTTAAAGATGTCATCTAAAATGGAACATCTGTGCTGGGTTCTTGCCTCTGCCTCTCTACCCTCTTTCAAGCTCTTTGGTGTCATTCTCCTTTCTTCTAAGGCTATATGGTTTGCCATTCATGAAACCAACATCTGTGACTTTGGAACCATCATGACAGCCTTTCATGTGGGGTACCCCACTCTGAAATGGAAAGAACATTCATGAGGCTATAAGAGAGTAGCTCAGGGGCCTCTCTCCCTGGCCTCTCTAGCATGGAAAAAAAATGTCATGTCGTGATTAGTTCTGGAGACATGTCTTGGGAGGGACTGGGAAACAAAGTTGGAGTAGTCATCTCCTCTCTTGGCCTCCTTTCATTGTCTATTGATGAAATGAGGGAGTTTTTCTTTGAGGGTAGGGAAAATGAATTAGGACACCAGTTGGCTTCTAGTTTTTACATTCCCAGAAACATTTGGAACTTGGGACATTGAGATTGGCATTAAGAGGTTAATGAAAGAGCTGGGTTCTGACATGACCTAAGAGTATTTTGTATTTACTTATATTGTACATTTTGCTTTCCCCCTCCAAAAGAATTGAGGACAGGCATGGTTTTGTTTGTTTGTTTGTTTTTGTCATTGTAACCCCAGAGCCTAGCATTGCATCTGGCACTTAATAAATACTTGCAGAATTAATTTGATGTAATTTTCCAGTGTCCCAATGTTTGGGGTTTTTTCTCCCCTTCCTGCTCTGGAAAAAAAATTAGATTCTGTGTTTCTGTTAATGAAATGAATGCATCCTGGTAGGATAGAACATAGGACCAATGAACCCTTTTTCTCACCCCTTTTTTATGATCAATTGTGTGCTTGATTAAACTAGCCAATAAAACTAGTGTGAAGCTCTCCCTGATACCAGGGTTTTATCAGAACTATCTACTGGCAAACTAGAAAATGAAGTTGGTTGTTTCAGTTGTTCTCCACCATTTTCCTCCCAGGCCTGCCTCTTGTGAATGTTAGATAAAGGTTGAGATCCCTTTGCAAACCCCACTCAAGCCCTCCAAGTGCACCTGGTGAGCAGACCAAGCCTCTGAGTTGGGAAAGAAAGAAGGAAGCTGTTACTCTGGTTCCCATGCTCATGTTCTATTTTTGTTTGTTTTTTGGAGAGGGGAAGGCAGGCCAGTTGGGGCTAAGTGACTTGCCCAAGGTCCCACGGCTAGTTTTTGTGTTAAGTGTCTGAGGCCGGATTTGAACTCAGGTCCTCCTGACTCCAGGGCCAGTGCTCTATTCACCACGCCACCTAGCCTCCCCATCCATGTTCTTGGCTATAAAATGAACAATGCTCTAATCCAGAAGGGGAGGAACCTCACAAGCACTTAGCTTCCACTAACCTTGGGAGGGGGAGGACCCTGAGCATATGCCTAGAGTGCCTATTAGACGATCTAGAACTGTATAAATGTAAGAATCAGGCAATGCCCAGTTCAGAGGAACTTGTGGTGAAAGTCACTTGAGCAGAAACATTTTCTGTCTCCTTTTTCCCCTTCACCCACTTCCATTTCAGAAAAGAATTTAGGGGGCAGCTAGGTGGTGCAGTGAGTAAAGCACCGGCCCCAGAGTTAGGAGGACCAGAGTTTGGTTCCGGCCTCAGACACAACACCCACACAAAAAAAACTAGACGTGTAACCTTGGCCAAGTTACTTAACCCCAATTGCCCTCCAAAAGGCAAAAAAAAAAAAGAATTTAATTGGGGCAGCTAAGTGGCACAGTGAATAGAGTTACCAGTCCTGGAGTCAGGAGGACCTGAGTTCAAATGTGACCTCAGACACTTAACACTTACTAGCCATGTGACCTTGGGCAAGTCATTTAACCCCAACTGCCCTGTCTTCCCTCCTGCAAAAAGCAAAAAAAAAAAAAAAGAAAAGAATTTAATTTTGACTAAGTAATGACTCTCTATTAAAATCCCTTCTTGTATGTCTATACAATCATAGCACGTTAGAGCTAGAAGGAAATTTAGAATTTCTTTTTTTTTTAAGCAATTGGGGTTAAGTAACTTGCTCAAGGTTACACAGCCAGGTGTTTCTGGGTGGGTGCTAAGTGTCTGATCCCAGATTCGATCCCAGGTCATCCTGACTCTGGGGCCAGTGCTCTTACTCGCTGTGCTACCTGGCCGCCCTGGAAATTTAGAATTTCTAATCCAACCTATTCTTTTTTTGTTTGCTTAGAGAATATTTTATTTTATTGATGCACTTAGCTTTAACAAATGTGTCCTTCTAGATCCTTAAGTGCAGCCTTTTGACTGAATCTAAATTTCCCAGAACAAATCCAGACGCTTCTTATTACAGATAAGGAAACTGAGGTTCAAAGAAGTGACATGACTTGCCCAAGGTCATTCAGGTAGTGACTGTCCAAAGCTGGCTCTCTTCCCCATGGAGTCAAGACTGAAAGAGAAACAAGGGGTCATTTATCACCTAGCTTCCTCATTGTACAGACAGTTCTGCTTTCTTACTCTGTATCAGTTCATAAAGTTTTTCCACATTGCTCTGAATTCTTAATTTCCATTATTCCTTTGAGCACGATAATGTTTCATTACACTCATATGCCATGATTTGTTCAGTCATTCCCTGATCATTGAATACATAATTTGTTTATAGCTCTTTGTTATTAGAAATAGAGCTGCCATGAATATTCTGGTAATATGAAGGCTTTCTGTCACTGACTCCCCTAGGCTACAAACCTATAATGGTATTGCTTTTCCATAATGCCAAAAGACTTGTTGTACAGTCAAGGAAGAAATCTAGAGGCAGAGCTGGGACAAGAATCTACAACCACTGTCTATACTATCTTGCTTCTCCCCCACATGCAATTTTGTTTAATCATTTATAGGCACATCCAACTCTTAATGATCCCATTTGGGGTTTTCTTGGCAAAAACACTGAAATGGTTTGCCATTTCCTTTACCAGTTCATTTTATAGATGTGGAAACTGAGGCAGAGTTAAGTGACTTGCTTAAGGTCACACAGCTAGCAAGTGTCTGAGGCCAAATACCATGGCAAATAGCATACCTATGTTACATGAAGAAGAAAATTATTCTGAATAGCAACATCAGCTCATTTGTCAAGATTATGGGGCTTATTTAAGAAGTTTAAGTCTTGGAGCTGTAACAAAGGCAGGGCAAATAGGGCTTTAACCCAGGGATACAAAATTTAGAGAGCACTCCTTCAGTAACTATAGCAATTGAACTAAACAGAACTTGTAATTTATATTCCCAAAGCACATAGCACAGTGAATGACACTTAGTAGGTCTCCAAAAAACACTGGCTAAGTCAGTAAGGATAGTGACTGGACTTATGATTTCAACAATCACAAGGGAACTCCCAGAGGAAGAAGCACCTTCTGCCAATGGAAGCTGGGACCTTTTCTGTAGTTTCTAGTCTGAGAGAGTTCTCTAAAGTTATCAAATACAATGTCTAGTGACCACATGAGACCTATAACACTCTTGAGTATGACCCAAACCCAGTTAAAATATAATTGGTAAGTATTTTAAAAAAATTTTTTATAATATAGGTTAATAAATAAAAATTGTTTGTAAACAAATAAATGATATAATAATATAAATAACAAGAACATCTATAAATTAAATACAATAAAACAAATATTATACTAATATGTAGTTTTCTAAGTCAATATATGACCATCTACAATTTAGTGACCCCTAATTCTATCTGAGTTTGATCTCACTGGCTTAGAGCACTGAGAAGTTTAAGTGATTTACCCAAGGTCACATAGCCAGTAAGTGTCAGAGATAAGACTTGAACCAAGGTCTTCATGATTCTAAGGCCAGTTTTCTATCCACAATGCTCTATTGCTTCTCATTAAGTTGAGAAATTAAGAAATATTTTCTTTTTCCTATTATGCCCTCAAGACACTGACACATCAGTAAAAACAAGAAGTTATTATACTGCAGGGCCAACTTCATTGTCATCACAAGGCACCAATGCCATTGTAGATCTTCACGGTCACCATGTTATCTAACAATATAATAACTGAACTATTAAAAAAAAAAACACAAGTCCATCCCCATGATGTTCAGAAATTCAGAGTGGCCCCTACCCCAGGCCTAATGTGGATGATGTATATTTATTAATAAAGCCAGAGTGGTGTCCTAAAATTATCCACAGAACACATTTGCTAACCTACGGCAATGGGGGGAACAATTACTTATTAATAAAGCAATAGCTAAATCTAATTATAGCCCCATCAGAGGCAGTGGATAATAAAACCGAGTTTGCCTTCCAGAGCCGAGTGACCCGGCTGACCTCAAATCAAAGTTTAAACCATCCGTCAGCTTCCAATACATTCCCAGCACACCTACCAATTACCAGCGCCCTGGTGTTACTGTCTAGCGAGGGTCAAAGGTCACCGCCAGTGCCAGATAGCTGTAAGCTAGAACGGAGCTTTAGAAATCTCATTATCCTGTTAACCATACATTTATCTGACAAGATAAAAGAGACTAGGTGACCAAGCTATCATTAAAGATTAATAGAAAGTATAAAAAATTCAGCTGCAACCAGCATTACTGTTTAGAGTCTGTGATCGGCATGACAAGGTTATTAATCAGAGAGCCAAAAAGATTTAGGTCTCTTCTCTTGGTGTTTTTTTCCTTCTTTTTTTTCCTTTCTTTTTTTAAATAAAAAAAAATTTAACACTCCCCCTCCCATTTCAAGTCCTTCATTTTTATTCACACTACCCCAAACCAAAGGTGGGGAGAGAGGGGGAGGGGAGGCCTGCTAATTGGTCCTCCTCAGTTTGAATCATAACATGTTGGACCAATTATAAAATTGCAGGGTCTCAAAGTCAAGAAGAATTGAGGGAATCTGGAAAGGCCAGAGCCAAGTGGAGTTAGGGGCTCATGCTGCTTACCAGTGCAGCTCTTTTTCTCAGAGCTCTGGGGCCATTAATAAATTGTCTGGATCAATACCCTTATTAATTTTAATCCAGGCCTACCAGGCACACCCAAGCCCCGGTGTGATCTTGCCTCATTCCTGATTCCATTTCAGTTTTACATGAAAGGTTCTAAAGCTACAACTAGGTGGGAATACGAGATCAGTCTGTTTTTAAGGCTTAAGTATTCCTTTTATTCTATTTGGCCCCCTTTCCCCTTCTTCCTGATTCTTTTCCTCCTCCCCTCTCCTTTTTGATCATAAATCAATGTCCTTTCACATGTTTCGCTGTAAGTTATGCTCTCAGATGGAGAACAGCAGTCTCTCCTCTCCATTCCCTGGGGTTTAAAAAAAAAGAAGGAGAAGCCAATAGCAGAAGTTGATGCAGTGCTGGAGGGGGGCTATCAGCAACAGCTCCTTGCTTTTGATCTGAGGCAGAAGAGGGGACTTAGGCCCAGGGCCAGCCCTTAGCAAAACTGTCAAGGTGAAATTTGCCCTAGGTGCTCTGTCTTCATTCCCTTTTCTTGCCCTTTCTCACCTTTCTGCTGTCCCTCTCCCTGTTTCATACCCATATCTGGTAGTCTCAGTTATCCACCACGGCCTTCTTCTCTGGTGTTTGAGAGCATCACCCTATGAGGAGACCACCAAAGTCCCAGATAGAAGTTTCCCTTTCTCCAGTTTATTTACATTTGTACATGTCTGAGACCCATTAGCACAAAATTCCTACAGAAAATGGACATCTGTCTACTTGGTGTTTATTTAATAATGCAGGAGAGGCAGGCAGCATGGTGTGATAGATAGACAGCCAATACTGAAGTCACGAAGATTTGGGTCCAGTACTGTTATCTAATACGCACTGGCTGTATGACTCTGAGCAAACCATGCACTTCTCTAAGATTGTAAATGTCAGAGAAGGTTTGACCTTACATTGGAAGAAGACATTGTCTCATTGTCAGTTCCCTATACCAATGACATCCCTAACCTTTAAATACCCATATATACCTGGACCTTCCTCCATTCTTCCAAAGTCCTCATTCCTTGTACTTTGTTTTCTTCCTATAAATTACCTTTCTATGTTCTCTAGCACTTAGCACATAGTAGAAGTTTAATAAATGCTGTTGACTAAATGATTAGATAAGTTATGGACAAAGGGTGAGTCTTCTGGAAAATGTTGCTATAAGTCACTAGTGGTTCCAAAGACAGAATAGATGTTGACTTGTGTGATCTAAATTAAAGGGTATAAAAACTCTACCCTGCCCTGGTATGTTCACATTTGCCTCCCTCTCTCAACCCCTCTGATCTTCCCATCAGTAGACATTCCTTTGGATTAAGATAGAAAATTCTCTGATTAAATCAGGAAGACCCAAGTTCAGATATGACCTCAGACTACTTCTA
>NW_027185826.1:17320-21162 GCF_028583685.1 Petaurus breviceps papuanus | reverse complement strand
ATATGTGTATCAAAGAAATACATGATTAAGATAGAAGGACTGACAATGTGGGGGGAGGCAGGGACAACCAATGGCTAGCTAGGGTGCTCCATTGGTACCCTTGAAATATAAAGAGAAGTAGGGCCTCAGCACATGGGAGTGGATTCCTCTGTGATGAACTGATGGGGGTCATGGACAAGAGTCCCATGGGATAGATGGGCAGCCCTAGATGGGCTCATCTCACAGCTGCATCGTTAGAGACAACATCCACATAGACAGGGTCTTAAATCTATTCACGGATTTGAGTATTGCGATCGTAGAACAGATAGAGGAGACCTAAACGGTGACCTGCTCCAACTCTTACTGAGGCATAAACTACTGAATCATCCCTGACAAGCTACTATTCAATTTCTACTACCTCCTGAGGCAGCAGGTACCATTTCTGAAGTGCTCGCATTGTAAGGGAATTCTTCCTTATTCTGACCTAAAATGGACCTCTCTGAAATTTTTAGGAATTGATATTAGCTCTGGCATTCAGGGTCAAGCAGTATAAAGTTCCTTTCACTTGATAACCCTTCAAATATGTGAAGACAGAGATCATTTCTCACCCTGACCCCCCAGCCTTCCGCTAATCTTGCTGATTTGTTTTTAAATTTTAGGTTTTGCTTGTGAATGGTATCTGATACAACCATCATTTATGCCACAAGGCAAGCTTGGACAACAAATAGATCTCAGAGTGTTTTCATGTTGATTCAGGACAGACAGACATTCCTACTTTTTATGGGAGACATGCTTTATAAAAAGTACTTTATAAGAAATACGTTTGAATTGCCTGTCAATGTTGAATCTGAATTGATTTTTAGGAAAATTCAAAGGATGGAAATATTTCAAAAGGAAGTAAAAGATCATGGATGGAATTATTAATAATACCTTAAAAAGGTCACCAAGAAGACATGTGTATTGATCCATTAGCCTACTTAAAAAAATCTTTGTAAAATCTTTATAGGAATGGTCTTCGTACATATTAAGAATATCTTTGATTTTTCAAAAATAGCAGAAATGAAGAAATAAGTATTCACTGATGATTCTCTATAGCAGAGCAAGTCTTAGGATAATAAATCATATGATCATAAAGGTAGAGAGAAAGGATCTCAGAAGCCACGTAGTCCCACCCCCTCATGTTACAAATGAGGCAACAAAATTATAGGTAATCAAGACTCATATTTGGGTTTAAATAAGCTGTATCATATTACCAGCAATGATTTTTACTGAAGAATCAATCCATCAACAAATAATTATGAAGCATCTACTTGCTAGGCACTGCAGGTGCAGACACAAGTGAAACAATTCCTATTTGTAAGGAGCTTACATTCTAATGGGAAGACTACAAGGATATATGAGTATATGCAAGGATGTGTATATATTTATACACATACATACATGTGTGTGTATACAGTGAATAAATACAAAGTAATTAAATACAAGGTAGTTTGAGAGGGAGGGTACTAGCAGTTGAGACCATTAGGAAAAATGTTATATAAAAAGTGGTGCTTGAATTACATCTTTAAGAAACAGAAGAATTTTTATGAGGCAGGGGTGAAGAAGAAGGGCATTCCAGGAATAGGAGTCACCCAATGCAAAGGGTCAGAGATGGGACCTAGAGTATGGTGTATGAGGAAGAAAGAAAAGACCAATTTGGATCAACTACAGAGTGTTGGAGGGAGACTAATGTTTAACAAGACTAGAAAGATAAGTTGGGTCTGGTTATGAATGGCTTTAAATGGTGGCCTTCTCTAGGGCAGGGTTCATAGAGAGGGAGGAAGAGAGAAAATTCAGAACATAAAATATAACCAAAAATGAAATTAAAAAAATTTTAATAAGAATTTCTATTTGATTCTCAAAGCTATAGGGGACCACTGCAATTTAATGAGTTGGAGGGTGACGTGGTTATATCTTTGCTAAAAGAAAATCACTTAGACATTTAGGCAGGGTGGAAGATGGACTGAGGTGGGGAGAGACGTAAGGCAGGAACAACAATTAGGAGGCTTTTATAATAATCCAGGTGAGAGGTGATGAGAAGTCTTGTATAAGAAAAGACATCATCTAGGGGACATAGGATCATAAAAGGAAGTGGGTTAGAAATGTAAAGAAAACAAAGGAGGGATGTGTTGGACGAATATCTAGAAATATTCAAAGAGCCAATGGAAGACCTCCAGCACGCATGTGGATTTGCTTCTGTTTGGGCAATCTGAGGAGGGATATGGACAAGATTGCCCAGCATGAGAAAGATAGGTCGCCATCTTTATCAGTGGAGGGAGTATCCACATTAAGGAGCTCATATATTTATTGAAGCATAAAAGAAAGAGGAATCTATTGTGAATCTCCATCTACAATCCTGGCAATAAAGCTTTTACTTGGCAAATAGAGGTGCCTCTTGTGAAATATATGCACAGGCTTCTCCAGATTTCCCAGTTGTCCTCTAAACAACTCTTTCTTTTTATCAGGAAGGTTCAGACTCACCAGCAGCAGACTCCTCTTCACTAGGTCCTGAAATGAATGGAATGAAGCTATACCTAGCAATTTCAGCACCTTGAAAAACTGAAAATGAAAGTCTGTTGTTGTTGAATTGTCTGATTCTTGGTGACCTTATTTGGGGTTTCTTGGCAAAAATACTGAAGTGGTTTGCCATTTCCTTCTCTACGCCAATTTACAGGTGAGGAAACTGAGGCAAAAAGGGTTAAGTGACTTGTTTAGGGTCACATGGCTAGTAAATGTCTCTCTGAGGTCAAATTTGAACTCAGTTCCTCCTGAATCCAGGCCCTGGAATTCTATCCACTGTACAACCAAGTTGCCCCTGAAAGTCTATATGCTTTGTGAACTATAATACTCGTGTGATAAATAACACAAAATGTTTCTTTAAACCCATGTTTTAAGACAATTTAAGTTGAGTAAGAGAGGGAGACTGAGACCACAAAATTACTGAAGAAGAGGATGCTCACTGATTTGGGTGGGGGACCAGTGACCTGCAGTGACTCAATTTGAGATGACTTGATTCAGGATGGAGGTCACCTCGAGTTCAGTTTCAAGGTAAGGCAATCTCTAGTAATTTCCTGTTTTAACTAATTATTCTGTTAACTATAGCTAGTTATAATTTGTTAGATTTTAAACTCAGTTTTTTCTATATTGTTTAAGGAGTACAGGTACTATAAGTGCCCCCTAAATTTTGGTGCCCTAAACAAAGTCCCAGTTGTCCCACCCTAGTAACAGTTTGAATATGAAAAATAGACCTCTATCCAGTTAATATTCCTGAAAGTACACATGTGCACACATATACAGACACATAGGTGCACAGGCATACACACACACACTTCCTCATGTGTCTGGCAAGGACAGTGGGTTCTCATTTAGACCATCCGAATGAGATGTTCAAAAACAAGTCTTGCCCTTAACTATCCTCTTTGCTTTTAGCAATTCTACAGGGCTAGCCCATAAGAAGAATAGCTGATCCCTACAGCCCTCGTTAAATGGCCCAGTGGATAGAGGCCTGGAGTCAGAAAGAACCAAGCTTAAATGTGGTCTCAGATACTAGCTGTGTGATCCTGGGCAAGTGGCTTAGCTTCTGTTTGTCTCCATTTCCTCATTTATAAGATAGGGTAATAAGAGCACCCACCTCCAAGGTTGTTGTGAAGTTCAAATGAGATAATATTTAGAAAGTAACTGACACATATTAGGTATTTTAAGAAGTCTTCCTTCCTCCCTCCCTTCCTCCCTTCCTTCCTCCCTCCCTCCCTCCTTCCCTCCCTTCCTTCCTTCCTATCTTCCTTCCTTCCTTCCTTCCTTCCTTCCTTCCTTCCTTCCTTCCT
>NW_027185826.1:0-17220 GCF_028583685.1 Petaurus breviceps papuanus | reverse complement strand
CTTCCTTCCTTCCTTCCTTCCTTCCTTCCTTCCTTCCTCCCTTCCTTTCTTCCTTTTGTCCTTCCTACCCTCCTTCCTCTTTTCCTTCCTTCCCTCCCTCTAGGAAATTGATGACGTTTGTCTTTTCATGTCTCTTTCACCATTACTTTCTATGTTACCATCCCCTTATTTCATCATTCACCCTACTTTCCCCCCACCCCCCCATTCCCCAAGATCAAGTATCTTCATTCTGCTGATCTGTCTGCCAAGGGCCTTGGCCCGAGGCCATCACTACCACTCACAGTATAGTAGTACCCCCATGTTTTAGACTTCTCTCCTTTTGTCTCATCAAAAATCTTTCCATCCTATGACTAACTTTCATCCATTCCTTTATGGCCCTACTCTCTTCTAGGTGATATGCCAGCTATGACTCATACCTATTTGGGGCCCTATTCTGGGTGAAATACTAGTTAGTAGCAAATAAATGAGTACTAGTTTTATTAAGACACTAATAGGTTAACTGGTTACTCCTTCAAATTAACATAATTTATCATAGGCTTCCTATGGACAATGCTATCATCAAAGGACAAAGTGATGGTGGAAATACTAAGTATACTGACAGGTTAGAGTAAATGCTATTTGGGGGCAGTGCCACATTAGACAAACAGTGCCCTCCTCTGCCTTAGTGTAGGGTCAGCCCTGTCTAGTTCTGTCAATAAGAATGACTTGTCAACTCATGCTCTTTGGCTCCAAACCAAAAACCACCACACCATAGGACAGTGAATCTTCACATTTTGGCCTTCAAGTAAACAAACAAGAAAAGTCCAAACATAAAAAGGTCAAACTCCTTCATATTGTAAACTCCTCATTTCCAATGTGTTCTACTGAATTACACCAATGTAAATACAGCATAACTGTCTCCTTTGGATCAACTCTACTCTTTCCCCAACCCAAGATTCTGTCCCTGGTAGGGACCAAAGGGACAGTTTGACACTAAGACCAGAAGTCAGGGTTCAGACTCAAATACCCCATAGTTTCCTTGAATAACCTGAGAGGCAGCATGGAGTAGAAGACCGAGTATGGAACCTTGAATCAGGCAATCCTGCTTTGAATCCTGCCTCAGACACCTGCTAACTATGTGCCCACCTGATCTTCCAGAGACTCAATTTGTTCACCGAAAAGAGCATAGATTTAAAGCTGGCGGGGATCTTGGAGGCCATCATAACCAAACCTCACTTTACAGAGGAGGAAACTAGGGTTAAGTGACTTGTCCAGGGTAATACAGCAGGTAAATCTGAGGTGGGATCTGAACTTGGGTCTTCCTGAATCCAGGTCCAGCTCCTTATCTACTACTCTAAGCTACCTCTCAGGATGCAGATAACAATGCCTACCTCAAAGAATTATTTAAGGAAAACATGTGTGAACCTTAAAGTACTATGGAAGTGTAAGGAGTTAGCATTAGTATTCATTGTCTGGGAATTTTCTTGGACCTTTCTTGACTCTCTTGATTCATCTCCCATACTTAGGTGGACAAATGGATAGAAAAGGACCAGAATCATAAAATCATAGACAGCTGGCCCTAGGAGGGATGTTAGAAATGATCTACCATTGATAAGAGAAGTCTCAGGAGGTTAAGGGGCAGCATGATTGTTGTCCAAATATTTGAAGGCCTATGATGAAGGGGAGAGAATAGATTTGTTCTTGGCTGGGGAGGGCAGAACTAGGAATAGTAGATGAAAGTTGCAGTGAGGTAGTTTTAGGTTCAGTGTAAGGAAAAAAACCAAACACTTTCCTAACAATTAGAACCATTCAAATGTGGGATAGGTTCTATGAGGAGTTAGTGGTCTTCTGGTCCCTGGAGGACTTTAAATAGAGGCTACATGGCCACTTATCAGAGAGAGTACCCCTACCCTTCCTCAATACCAGGTTGGTTTAGATGACTTCTGAGATTCCTTCCAACTTGGATATTCTGTGATCTTGTCTAAATCATCCATTTGTCAGTTAAAGAAGTCTTGAAGTCCCTTGAAGTCCCCTCCCAATTCTTGATCTACTATCCTATGAATTGGTCAGCAAGAATTTATTGTCTATTGTGCATTAGCACTGTGGTAGGGCCCCAGTGTATAGAGATGAAAAAGCAAGATCATTCCTGCTGTCAAGGAGGTCATATTCTATGGAGGAAAGAATAATAACTGATACAGGAATAATTAGATATGACATCTATACATCAAATACACAGTAATTTCATAGGGAAGCCCTTGAGCAAGAAGTGACCTTTCAGCTAAAATCTGAATGATGATACAGATTCTAAGAGGCAGAGGTGAGAGGATGTATTCAAAGCCTGGGCAGCAGGTGGAAGATGGAGTGCCATGGGTGAAGGATGGTGAATAGGCCAGTTTGACTGGACCTTAGAGTGTATGAAAAGGGGAGGGAAGTGTAATAAGTCTGGAAAAGCTGTCTACGGCCAGGTAATGAAGGACTATTGACAACAAATGGAAGAAGGTGTATTTTATCCCAGAGACAATAGGGAGCCAATGGAGTTTATTGACCACAGGAGTTACACAGTCAGAATAACTCTTTTGTTGTTATTCACTCATATCTGACTCTTTGTGGCCCCATTTGGGGTTTTCTTGGCAAAGATACTAGAGGGGTTTGTCATTTTCTTCTCCAGCTCACTTTACAGATGAGGAAATGAGGCAAACAGGGGTAAGTGACTTGCCCAAGGTCACAAAACTAGTAAGTGTCTGAGGTCAAATTTGAACTCAAATCTTTCTGGCTCCAGGCCTGGCACTTTATTGCTGTACCACCTAGTTGCTCCTGAATAATTCTTTAGAAATACTTAAAGCAGTTGTGTGGGGCATGGATTAGAGATTAGAGAATAAAGGCAGGGAGATAATTAAGAAGCTAATGAAGTTATCTTGATGAAAGGGAGTGAGAGCTCTACTAGATGGATGGGGACCAATGTGGCAGATATCTAGGGATAGAATCCACAGTTCTTGGGAATTGATCAAGTATGAGGGAGAGAGAAGAGTCAAGGATGATTCCTAGAAATGAGAAATGAATGGGAAAGGAATAAGAATTTATTAAGTCCATATTATGTGCCAGACAGTGTGCTAAGTATCTTATAATGAGGCATTGGAGCCTCATAACAACCCTAGGAAGTAGGTGCTATTATAATCTCCATTTTTACAGTTGAGTAAACTAAGGCAGACAGAGGTTAAGTGTTAAGTTAAGGTTAAGTTGCCCAGGTTCACACAACTAGTGAGTATATGAGGCCAGATTTGAACTCAGATCTTCCTGACTCCGGGCCCAAAGCTCTATCCACTACATCACCTAACTGTCTTCAATTGGCCCAATGTCACATATTAGTGAGTGTCAGAGCGAGGACAGAACCCAAGCCTCCTTATTCCTTTCCACTACATTGCACTAGGAGCAGTTTGCCTTTCTAATACATCCTTCAGCATTTGACTAATCCCATCTCTCCAGCAAAGCCTTGTGCCAAACTGTTGCTGTGCCTTTTCCCTCAAAACACTATGCTCCCACCACGCTTTGCAATCATTCGTTTGCTGTCCTAAAATTACTGCAGCCTCATTTGCTTATTTTAGCTACAATAGGCTGGAAATTTGCGCTCAGCATGCACTAGCTGCCAAAAGCCAAAATCTATCCCTAGACACGTTTATCTTTAAGCAGGGGCCATGGAGTGCATAGAAGTTGAAGCCAGATTTTTAAATAAATAAATAAATGAACCAGGGCAGGAAGAATTTTCAAAGCTCCCAGCCTCTGTGTTTCCTGGGTCACTAGAGAAGTTACTTATGTTATGGATTTTTCCTCTCTTGCAAACCAAGAAATAAATCAGGTATCTGCACAACAAACCACTTCTGCCACAAGGTCCTTTGTTATGCACTGAGGAGGTGGTATTGGACCTTATCTTACTGAGTCAGAATCAAATGATGTCCCATGAATCCAAGACTGAAAAAGAGGCTTTTAGGATGTCACACAATGACAGCAGAGGATAGGGAGAAAAAAATCCTTCAGGAATCAGAGGAATACCTCACACAGGCTTTTATAATAAATGGGATTGAATATATAAGCCTCCCTTAGGTGGACCTAAGCAGTACAGTGCCCAGAGTCTAAAATCCCAGCAAATTGCTGCCTTTCTCCCACTCACAACCAATCCTGCTTCCAGCCCAACCCAACATCTATAGTCCAGCTAGGACACCCTTGTGGAGAGGTAACTCATCATCCCCTCACTATTACCACCAAACATTGACCAATTTCCACCAATGGGCAGGTAAGCCCAAGAGACCCAGGCAGAACAGTGTCCCTCAGACCGTCCACACTACTCCCAGCCTGGTCAAAGCCACAGTTTTAAGACAGTATTCCTGGTGGAGGGGAAACCTGGCTACTGTGTCTGCTGCCCCCATCTCGGAAGCCACACATACTAAAGATCTACACATTCTAAATACCAAAGTCTTTGGAACTTTCAAATGGTTCAACAGCAGAAGTCAATATGGTTCATTAGATCACATGCTCCTTGAGGGCAGGGACTCTTTTGCCTCTTTTTTCATCCCTAGCACTTAGCACAATGCCTAGCACATAGCAAGCACTTAATAAATTTTATTGATGATGATGATGATGATGATGATGATGACAGTAAAGAAAACACTTTCTCACATTCTTTGCTATGAGACCTGGGGACCACTGGCCTTTTTCATTTGGTGTACAGCTGAAACTTCCCATATGTGTTGTATTCCTTGTACCCCATTAGCAACTTGAGAGCTGGTCCTATCTTGCCTTTTGATATTCCCAGAACTTAGCACAACATTTTACACACAGTTAGCACTTAATAAATGCTTTTTCATTCATTCATCCATAAATTAGAAGAAAAAGTCTCCCATTCAATCATCTACCACATTCATCCACAAATTAAATGGGGCTGTTTTCCAAAACTTTCCATTTCTTCCTGATTTAGTCTGAGCAGCAGTGACATGGGAGCTCATTATGAAATGAAGCTGTTGAAGATTCTGATCCCAGGATACAGCCTGAATCAAACAATTTTCATTGAGCACATAAACAAACCGCTGTGTTAGGGACTCTAAAAAAAATGTCATCCTTGCCCTCAAGGGTCTTATAGTCTAGTTGGGGAAATATGTTCATGAAAAGGTCACTCATGCTATAAAGTATGGTTGTTTACCCCATTTGGGGTTTTCTTGGCAGAGATACTAGAATGATTCTCCATTTTCTTCTCCATCTCATTTGACAGATGAGGAAACTGAGGCAAACAGGAAGTGATTTGTCCAGGGTCACAAGTGTATGAGGTCAGATTTGAACTCACAAAGATGAGTCCTCCTGACTCCAGGTTGGCATTTTATCCAATGCACCACCTAAGTGCCCATGGTATTCATGCTATAAGATACCCTATGTTAAATGACCAATGAGGGGTGAAGATAATAAGGGCTATGGGAGATCAGAGAAAGAAGGATAAATGATAAACTATGATGTTGAGGAAAGGTTCTTTGGAGGAAGTAGGCTTTGAGTCAGACTTTGCATGATATTGTTTAAATGGGCAGGGCATTCTAGGGGAGAAAATGTTATCAATAAAGATGTAAAAGAGATAAATATATTATATTTGACAGATAGTAAGCAGCCCAGTCTGGTTAATACTATCCATCCAGGTGGAGATGTTCAGTGGGTGACTAGCAATGAAGGATTAGAACTCAGGACAGTTGCTACACTTCTTGCCTCTACTTTTCCTCCCATTCACAATCCTCTTGAGATATCACTCCTGACGACAAAAGTCATTAGAAACAATTCTTTCCAAGTTTACCAGTGACCTGATTGCTTGATCTGATGGACTTGTCTTTGTCATCCTTCTTGACCTCTTCTAAAGTTTTTGACACCATTGACCATTCTCTCTTCCATTCTTTTTTGGAGGTTTGTAATGGGAATGTAAATTTGAAGATCTTCCCTGCCCCTAGGCTAAAGTGCACCTGGAGCCTGGGGTGGGAGGCTTGTTTTTCAGTAGATACTTCTTGATTGGCCAGTGGGTCCAAAAGGTTGTTACATTCTCTGAGCCAGGAGAAGGCTATATAAGCCCTGATGTGTAGCTTTGTTTTGGGGGCTCACTTTGAGAAGTGTTCTGTGATTTGATATGGATTCTGGGAAGCCGTTGTCCAGAGCCCCCCTGGCTTTGAAAAACCCAGATGTTGAAACCCAGATGTTGATTTGGTATGGATGTAATGGTTGGACAGTTTGGAAATCTGTCTACTTGATCTGTTTCTGTCTTGATAATTCTGCCTGTATACTTTGAAGTTCAGGGTGCTGACCTTTTTCCCCTGAACAAGGTAAACGATATATGTTTGACTGATTAAAGTAAGCTTGTTAACCCATTTTGAGTTGCTTTCCTTTAACAAAGCAGATCCAAGAACCTGTGTGAGCAGGCACCCTGGGGACGCCGGGGTGCTTGCTGCTACAGGGTTTCATTAAAATATACTCTTTGTGTTAGAATATCCTTCTACCTGTCTGATTGGCTATTTCTGCTCTGTACCCTTTGCTGTACCTATGCACCGCCCTCTCTGCAAGGGTATACCTCAGGGATCTTTCCTGGCCCTCTTCTCTTCAGTCTAATCTCTTTCTCTTTTTGTGATCCCATTGATCCTATGGGCTCAATTGCCATCTTGATGCCGATGATGCCAAAATCCACTTATCCAGCCCTTATCTCTCTCATGAGCTTTTCCCCATATTACTGCTTGCTAAACATCTCCACCTGTGTCCTATAGGGACCTCTAACAACAGGTTTAAACCAAAACTCATTATGTCCCATTTGTCCCCCCCTCCCCAAACAATTCTATTTCTACGAAGGACACCATTGTCCTTCCATTCGCCCAAGTTTATAATCTTGGAATCATTCTTGACTCTCTTCATTCTCTCACCCCATTCTCCCCTCCCCCATATACAATTAGTGGTAAAGTCCTTTAAATCCCACCTCCCCAGTAGAATATCCTCTTCTTTTCACTCACACCAAAACCATTCTAGGCCAAGTCCTCACCGGCTCTCACTAGGAAGATTGTAATAACTTCCTGATTGGTCTCCCTGCCTCTGCTCTTTTTCCTCTTCAATCCATCTTCCACACAATTACCGGTGATATTACAAAAGGGCAGGTCTCTGTCAATACCCTGTTCAAGAAACTTCAGTGGCTACCCTCTTGCTACTTCTGTCTGGCATTTACAATTGTTACCTATCTGGTTCTGGCCTTTTCGTTGATTGACAGAACCCTCAGATACACCTATATCTGGGCAGCAAGACATATCTGTTCAAAAGCAGACATTACTTTTGAGGTAGCAATATGAAGGTAAGAAGCAGTGAACTACTGCCATTGGCTGTATATTGCCTAGTGTATAGTGGTTTATCCTTTGTTTTCCAAGAGGACCAATGACATCACGGGGTGAGTTCTTGTACATGAATTGGATTTAAGCGAGGCAGAGTAGCACAGAGCCATCAGCCTCACGTTCTCTTCCAGAGTCATCAAAGTCCAGAGGCAAGACAAAAGTCAAAATGACAAGCAATGGCCCGAGATGCAGTGGATGACCTTGGCATCTTCGATATCTGACCAAGCTCTAAGAGCTCCACAGCACCTGCTTCAGTCACCTTCATGGCTGTTGGAACAAATTGTTCTAATCTGCCCATTCCACCAGGGCAAGTCTTCACATGCTTGGGGTAGACATCACCCTCACTCATCAATGGGTTTGAGACCTGTTACTCACCCTCAACTTGGGTTAAACTGTCTGCTGAGATGGTTTTTACTGTATTCCACTGGTTATGATTCAGCTTCTTTGAGTCACAGGTAAGAGTTTGGTGAAGGTGGACATTAAAGATGGATAAGCAGCCCTGAAAAGGGCTCAGCAAGCCCTCCCACCAGAGGTTCTAGTCTGACCTGAACATCCCATCTACCCTCTGGCACATAGTCGGTGCTTAATAAGTGCTTATTCCCCTCCCCCTTTTCTTGGTACACAAAGCAATGGACTTTAATAGCAGTACCACCATGCAGTTTAGTAGATCAGCTTTCGGTGGAATTCACTTATAGATTAAGTTTGCCACCCCATCTTTTGTATGTGAACTCATGAGTCTTGTCCAAAGCTTAGGGAACTGACTCCATGTCATAGACTTAGATCTGGAAGGGACCTTAGACATTACTAAGGTCAGCCTAATCATTTTATAAATGAGGAAAGAGAGTCCACAGATAGTGAGGGACTTGTCCAAAGTCACACAACTGGTAAGTGTTGGAGCCAGAATTCTAACCTAAAGTTTCCTGACTGCAATTCAGAACCCTATCTGCTACACCATGCTGCCTTTGGAGGAGGTTATCTTGTCTGTGTCCCCAGGAGACTGTGGCTCCCTTGTGGATCTCCTAAGGAAGCCTGATTGCCTAGACTAATTAGCACAGGTGGTTGAAGCTAAAGGGAAGTCGTTTATGAGTGGCCCCCCAAGACCATGGCTTGCTGAAACACACTCAGACTTCTATCACCTGGAGGATGTTTTATGACACATTGGCAGATACTACAGTCTTTTATGGCTTTATTGCTCACCTTTTGTCAACTAGATGCCCCAAGTCAGAAAGAAACTATTCCTATTACCAACTTTCCCAGACGAAGCTGGCCTTCTCAGCAACTCTACCTACGGGCATTAACAGCACTCAGAATTGCTTGTCCCTGTGTCTTTGAGGCCTTTCTTCTTCTTTGGGGCACTGCTGTACTCAGTCTTCCCTTCCATCTCTGGCCTGGGTCTCCCGCTCCAGGAAGGTTTCAGCCCTGCCATGCAGTGACTTTTCCAGGCTCCGGTAGGTCGGCTCTGTTCCGAGCAGTTTGTGTTTTTTTTGAAAGTCTCATAAATTTCCAAGAAACTTCTCCAGACAACTGTCACAAGGCTGCACCTGCCAAACAAACACAAACAGGCCTCTACTCCACCAGATTAGTTACTTAATTAAGAAGAGAAAGAGACAAGGCACATAATGTGGAGATAATTACGCATCTTGCCAAGGCTCTGAGTGCAGCATGGAGCTCAGGCAAATTGCAGCATCTAGCTAATGCATATTCATCCAAAGTTGTAACTGCTGTGAACATTTTGCACACAGACAGCAATATGTTCAACCAACAATCCGCGTTTCTTTTCTGATTTTGGTGTCTGGGACCAGATTGCTTCCCCTCCTCCAGACTCTCTCCTTCTATGCTAAGGAATTTGCTAACACAAAGCAAAGGCCAATGAGCCCAAAGGAAAGGCAGGCAAAGCCACACCAGTGGGCACTCGCTCACCAGCTCTAGAGGCAAGGGACTAGACTTTTCATTTTCCTCTCCATCCCTACTTTATCCTCCACTAACACCTGACATGTTCAACAGATGCCAAGGATGGAGAGGAAAAGATAACTCTGGTTAGTAATGTCTGTAAGTGGCCACATCCAATTCTCTCTGCCCCCCCCCCCCCAATTTTCACATGTTTTCAATCTGAAGCCCCTTCTCTTCTCCCCAGGTCAGACTTCCATGCTGCAGGATTATCCAAAGGATGAGATTAAAGGATTCTTAGATCATCCTTGGAGCTGGAACAACTTGGACTAGCTTTAGACCAGTCTAATCTTCTAACTTGCAAATCAAGCAACTGAGGCCTAGAGAGGCAAAAATGACCTCTTTGGGGGTCAACGCAGGAAGGGAATAAAGAGAAGAGCCAAGATCCAAAGGCGGGTCTTCTGACTACAAATGTCTTTCTGCTTTTTGTGGGTGCTCAGTCGTTTTTCTGTCATGTCTGATTCTTCATGACCCCATTTGGGATTTCCATGGCAAAGATACTGGAGTGGTTTTCCCTTTGCTTCTCCAGCTCATTTGACAGATGAGAAAATGGAGGCAAACAGGGTTAAGTGACTTGTCTAGGGTCACATAGCTAATAAGTGTCTGAGGCTGAATTTGAAATCAGAAAAATGAGTATTCCTGACTCTAGGCCTGGTGCTTTCCACTATGCTACCTAGCTACTTACTCTTTCTACTGCATCCTGACTAATATGAAAGCTTATCTTAAATTATATATATATATATATATATATATATATGTGTGTGTGTGTGTGTGTGTACATACATAGTCATTTATTTAATCACTGTCCCCCACAATTGACCATAAATTAAAAAAAACCCTCATAACAAATATGCATAGTCCTACAAAACAAATTCCTACATTGACCATATCCAAAAATGTCTGTCTCAGCTTTTTCAGGAGGTTGTGGGTCATGTGATCTATCTTCAATCATCTAAACTCAGGGTTTGTAAACTATTAGAATTCTGAAGTCTTCCAGAGAGTTTTTTTTTAAATGTTGTCCTAAGTCAAATGTTTCTCCTTGTTTTGCTCACTTCAATCTGTATCAGTTTATAGATGTCTTTGCAGTTTCCCCTGAAACTGTCCATCTCATTATTGCTTATAGCAAAGTGATATTCTATTACAGTCATATGGCACAATTTGTTTAACTATTACCCAACAGTCTAAAGCTTGGTGTTCCCTTAGATTACATTTTGGCTCGTTGTTGTTTGTCCTTCGTCCTTGAAGAGGACCATGAAAAAGAGCTGCTATAAATATTTTTGTGCATATAGGTCCTTTTTACCCCCTCTTTGATTTTTTTTGGGGGGGGTATAAGACTAGTAGTAGAGGTATAACTGAATCCATCATCAAGTTTATTGTTAAACTTTTGGGGCAGGTAGGTGCTATAGTGAATAGAGTGTTGGACTTGGAATCAGGAAGATCTGAGTTCAAATCCTTCCAAAAATTCTTAATAGCTATATGACATTAGGAAAATTATATAACTTTACTAAGTCTCAGTTTCTTCATCTGGAAGATGCAGATAATAATAGCACCTACTTCACAGGATTAGTCTATCAGATGAGATAACACACGTAAAAGAGTTTTCAAACCTAGAATATTTCATAAATGCTAGCTATTATTATTAACTTTCATATAAGTTGATGATTAACTGAGTAGAGACAGCAAGGTGACATAGAAGATAGAGACAGAGTCCTGGAGACAGAAAGATGAGTTAAAATCTGGCCCTGGATACTTATTAACTGTGTGATCCTGGACAAGTCACTTAACCTCTTTGCTTCAGTTTCTTTAACTGTAAAATAGGGATAATAATAGTACCTACCTCCCAGGGTTGTTGTGAGAACAGTGCCTGACACATGGTAGGCACTTAATAAATTCTTCCTTCCTTCCTTCCTTCCTTCTTTCCTTCCTTCCTTCCTCCCTTCCTCCTTCCCTCCCTTTCTTTCCTTCCCTTCCTTCCTTCCTTCCTTCCTTCCTTCCTTCCTTCCTTCCTTCCTTTCTTCCTTCCTTCCTTCCTTTCTTCCTTCCTTCCTTCCTTCTTCCCTCCCTCCCTTCTTACATCCTGATGGTGAGAGGGAAGGAAGACATACTGGCTCATCAGCAATGCCTCCCTTGGTCAAGCCAAGTGTCCATCAAACACAGATTATGATTTTCCATTTTTACACTTTTGTTCATACCATTATTATGTCAGGTGTCTGCCTTCTCTCTCAAAGCTCCATGAGCACCACAATCTTCCTTCCTGAAATACCTCCTTCAGCCAGTTTTCTGTCAGTGGTACCTTTTCATTTTCAGTGTCACTCTTCAAATAAACACCTTAGCAGAAAGCTAATTTTCCCTCGACTTCTTCCCCATTCTGTCTGTGAAGCTGCATTCAGGTGATTAACTGCAGGAGGTCAGACTTGAAATGACCTGTTCTCCTCACCTTTATCCCAGGAGTCGTGCATCAAATGTTGACTGGCTACCTCCTTAGCCAGGGTCATTGGTCATGAAGGCTACATGCATGCATACCTGAATAGATTCCCAAGGCTACTCTTTCTGGTCTGTCATTTCCACACAATTCCCAGGCCTCAGCTATTTTTCTTTCTCCTTTGGACCTGTTCAGAAAAGGTTCTAAAGTAGTCATCTGTTGTCAAGGCAACACTTTGGCTTCTCTTAGAGGGATGCAGAGATAGTGGGGGTTCCTTCCCCAGAGAGGCTAAGGGTAGAAGGGAATAATAAATAGAGCAGAATTTTATTCACCTTGGTAAAAAAAATGCATGATCTGGAGTTTGGGGACTAGTCAGACAAGTCCTCAGACTTTCTGAGAGCAATGGGTAGAAGTATCAAGAAAATAAATTTAAGTTTGAGGTTGGAAGAAACTTCCTAACAATTAGGGCTAGCCAAACAAAGATGTCAGCTAATACTTAAGGGATTCCCCTATCCCAGGAGTACTAACACTTTCAATAAGGAATTCTGGAAAAATAAAATGAGTTCAGAGTTTGACTACTATTTCTGATTTTGGCTACTATTAGAGGCCAGAGACAGAAATTTTTAAAACAGATGCCCCCCCCACCCGCCAGTTCAAACTATGGTACCAAATGGGGTAGTCCAAGTAAGATATAAATATGCCCATAGTACTGAAAAGCTCAGAAATGTCATTGTGTAGGAAAGGAGACAAGAGTGTGTAGACCTCAAAGAGCTAAGACTTTTCTTTGAAAAACTAAGAGGCAATTCCAAAATTGGTCAAATTGCTTTTTCTTTGGTTCTACTCTGGTTGGGCATGTTATCTCCAATGGTGTCTTTCTCACAGCTTCCACTTATTATTATTATTTGGGGATTTTTGGGGGGAGAGGGCAATAGAAATTTCCAGTGAGGAAATTTCCTCTGCCAATGTAGATAAGCACCTTCTCCTCAACTTAGTATTAAGACCATTTCCTGGAACACTTAATCCAAAAGTTAAATGACTTACCCAGGTTGACATGACTAATATGTGTCAGGATAGGACTTGAACCCAGATCTTCCTGATTCTAATCTGTCTATGCATTAGGCTATGTCACACTGTGTCTCATTTTGGTGCCACATTAGCCCTGCCCTTCACTGCTAGGAAGCTGATGCTACATAGTATCCTTGGTTCTCTTGGTCAGTGGGAGGAGGATTTATCAACACTTGATTAAGATTTTTCCCACAGATGTGATTAATAGCCCTTTCAATGCTTTGGAGATAAACAGCAAACAGAAGTATAAAGCATTTTATTTATTTATTTATTTGTTTGTTTTTTTGGGGGGGAAGTGGGAAGGCAGGGCAATTGGGGTTAAGTGACTTGCCCAAGGTTACACAGCTAGTAAGTGTTAGCATCTGAGATCGGATTTGAACTCAGGTCCTCCTGATTCCAGGGCTGGTACTCTATTCATTGAGCCACCTAGCCGCCCCTAAAGCATTTTATTTTAAGAACAAATATTACAGAGTTCATCTATTCCTTGAGGATCTCTAAAACCCATTCATCTGAGATGAAGCTGTTGTAGTTCAGTCATTTTTCAGTTGTGTCTGACTCTTTATGACCCTATTATGGGGGTTTTCTTGCCAAAGACACTGGAGGCATCTACCATTTCCTTCTCTAGCTCATTTTTTTACAGATGAAGAAACTGAGGCAAACAAGGTTAAGTAAGTGGTCCAGGGTCACACAGCTAATATGTGTAGAGAATCTTTTCATTGGAATACTTTGCTACTCTAAAACTTTGTTCTTCTATCATCTGCATGTTTGTCATATATGCCTCTCCACTGGTAGAATTCATTGGCAAATGTAAGCTCTTAAAGAGGCTCCCATTCTGTTCATGATGCTACATAGCATCTCCTACTATTTACAAGGAGGTAGTAAAGATGTCAAATCCAAATTCATTTTAAATTCACTGTAATTTAAAAAATATATATATCTTTTAGAGTATTTGGGGCAGAAGGCAAGGGAGTGAACATTGTGAAAAAGAACAAAAGAATGAACATAACAATAAAATGATGATAATGAAAGATGTCAGATAAACATCTGGCAATGCTGCCCCTTTAAGAAACCTAAGAGTTATAGCCAGAACATGCAAATCAACCATAAAAGGGCTCTCTGTGGGAGCTTCCTCTGAATCCAGCAAACTGTCATTAGTGACTGCTCTGAACGCCTGGTGTAGTCCAGTGTTTCTTGGCTTCTTGGACCTGTAGAGAAATCCCAGACCCAGCTTCTGTCTCCATTTTCTCTGTATTTCCATGTCTTGACTGAATTTGTATACTTCCTACTGTTTTGGATCTTCCCTTTGGCATGAGGACTTCACTCTCTGATCTCATTCAACTAGAACCTTGACCAAGACTGGACGATGAAGTTCCTGCCCTCCAGAAGTTTATAATCTAATGGAGTCAGTCTATAAAGTACAAAGGACAGTATCTCCAAGAACACTGAAGCTGTTTATAAAGTGATTTGGCAGCCTGAAAGTGTTATGTCAGCTTTTTATGACCACCATAACCATGGCAGACATTTATGTGGCATTCCAAGGTTTATAATATACTTTGAATATCTAATGTGGGCTTTGGAGCATTTCCAGATCACCTACCATGGAGCACCCTGGGTGTGGGAGAAGATTCCTCTACTTAAGTGGGTGGGAATAGCCTCTTTCCATTGGTTGTACGGCCAGAACAGTCGATGTCTTTAAAAACCGCCAGACTGGGATACTTTTCCCTTCCAGGTTGGCTTCTAGAGAGGGTGGAAATTCACCCACAGTGCAGGTGTCATGATCTAAACTGGCAAAGAGGGAAGGGTTATCTTCCTCACTTCTCTCTTTTAAAGTCCCATATCCCTGAGAAATGGGTCTGTTTCATTTGTCCTTTGCAGTTCTAGGTAAAGATGGTAATCCCCATTGGATCCCAGAGCTTGAACCATGGTTACCTTGGAGATATGCAGGAACCTAGGGTAAATGCACAGCCAGCCCTAGCAGGGAAGCCCAGAGAATCCAGGGGTTCTTGAGCCCAAGTAGAGGGGTGGGGATGGGACAGGGCAGCCAGCACTTTGGACTTGCAACTTGGGACTGTGTTATATAGGAACTGATCTAAGCTATGAACCTAATTCCTCTCCCCTTTCTAAAATATCAAATGGTGCTGGGATGAGGATTATGCCCCACCTTCAGGCAAGTGTGTTTATATATATGTTGTTATACCTTTGAAGTAAATATTCATTTGTAAAAAGCTAATCTACTAAGTAATTAAATAGAACTGGGGTGCAGTGGGATGGGCCCTGTACAATTGGGAGAACACCAGCAGAGAATAGTCACCCCAAATCCTCTTAAAGGTACCAGAGAACTCTAGGGGAAGGATGAATGCAATATACCCGTTTTTTAGGTTGTGGTTATAAATACGTTATCTCATTTAAGTCTCAAACCAACCCAGTGAAGGTATTTTATTTTATGAGTCAGAGTGAGGAAACTCCCTTTACCAATGCAGACACATCAAGTATTCGACAACTTAATAGTCCTAAAGAGTGGGCTAAAAGGTTAAGTAATCTATCTGGGGACATACAGCCAGCATATGTCAGAGATTGACTTGACCTAAGGTCTTTCTGACTCTAACCCTTGCTTAGAGAGACAGTGTGGTAGAGTGGGAAGATCATTCATTTTAGAGTCAGAACACCTAGGTTCAAACCCTGCCTTTGATGTTTATTACCTTTTTGATTTTGATCAATAATCTAATCTCTTGGGACCTAAGTTTCCTCATCTATAAAATGAAAGGCTTGAATTAGATAATGTCTGAGGTCCTGTCCAGCTGCACATCATGGTCTCTAGCCACTAAACTATAACATCTTTCTATAATGGTTGTAGAAGTAATGATCAATGATGTTAGTGCTAGTGATGTGAGTTATATGCATCATGCTGCCAAAAGAGATGAACAATTTACATTTCTATAATATTTTGAGGTTTATTAAAAGTTCTCTCATTAAAATCCTGTGAATCAGCTAATATAAGTATGATTATCCCTGTTTGACAGATGCAGAAACTGAGGCTGAAAAAGATGAAGTGATATGTCCTCCAAGGCACACAACTTTGTTGTCATTGTTGTTGTTGAGTCATTTCTGACTCTTGGTGTTCCCATTTGGGGTTTTCTTGACAAAGATACTGAAGTAGCTTGTCATTTCCTTCCCCAGCTCATTTTACAGATGAGGAAATTGAAGTAAACAGGATTAAATGACTTGCCCAGGGTCACACAACTAATAAGTGTCTGAGGGCAGATTTGAACTCAGGAAGACGAGTCTTCCTGACTCCAGATTTGGCATTCTGTCTATTGCACCACCTCGCTTGCCCCAAGGCACACAGCTAATAAGTTTCAGAATCTGAATTCAAATTCAAGTCTCCTGGTTCCAAGCCCTCCCTATCAGTGGTGTCAAAAGTGGCAACCTGAATCCATATATAATGATCTCTGCCGGTTGAATATTGACTTAGTTTTAAAATGTAATGTTATTTATGTTTTATTGTATTTCAATTTATTTTGTTAACTCTTTCCCAATTACATTTTAATCTGATTCCAGTCATACTTGGATCACATATTGGAGAGTTCTGTTCTATATCTTGATGGTAGGAGCAATAACTGTAGCAATGATGACATGATACTATGGGACACTTTATAAATCAGCTTATTAACACATATGGTACAAACTGAGGTCATGTGTAGTGAAGGAGAGAGAAGGAAAGAAGAGAGCAGTCAGCTAATGGGAGGATGGTTTCACTCACCTTTTTATTCTCACCACTCTTTGGTATCAGTGGACCACCCAAACCAGGGCAACTTCTGCACAGACAACACAGTGTGATACAAACACCCGATCCTTACCTACCTGTCATTCCCTGACACCAGACAAACAACTCCCAGCTGCTAAAAGGAAGCATCTGCATATCCAAGCAGCTGCTTGCATCTTTGCTCAGAAGTTGTAAGGTGCTAGGGAATAAAGCAGCAGGTGTGAGCCCCACTGGGAGAAGGTAATAAAAGCTACAGCCATAAACAAGTTTATTATTGTTGTTAACTCAGAAAGTAAATGTCTTGAGTGCTAATAAAACATTGTGCTTTCGTTTCTCTTTCTTTCTTTCTTCCTTCCTTTCTTTCTCTCTTCCTTCTTTCCTTCCTTTCTCTCTCTCTTTCTTTCTCTTCCTTCCTTTCTTTCTCTTCCTTCCTTTCTCTTCCTTCCTTCCTTCCTTTCTTTTTCTTCCTTCCTTTCTTTCTTTCTTTCTCTTCCTTTCTTTCTCTTCCTTTCTTTCTTTCTCTTCCTTCCTTCCTTTCTCTTCCTTCCTTTCTTTCTCTTCCTTCCTTTCTTTCTCTTCCTTCCTTCCTTTCTCTTCCTTCCTTCCTTTCTCTTCCTTCCTTCCTTCCTTCCTTCCTTCCTTCCTTCCTTCCTTCCTTC
>NW_027185825.1:17320-21162 GCF_028583685.1 Petaurus breviceps papuanus | reverse complement strand
ATATGTGTATCAAAGAAATACATGATTAAGATAGAAGGACTGACAATATGGGGGGAGGCAGGGACAACCAATGGCTAGCTAGGGTGCTCCATTGGTACCCTTGAAATATAAAGAGAAGTAGGGCCTCAGCACATGGGAGTGGATTCCTCTGTGATGAACTGATGGGGGTCATGGACAAGAGTCCCATGGGATAGATGGGCAGCCCTAGATGGGCTCATCTCACAGCTGCATCGTTAGAGACAACATCCACATAGACAGGGTCTTAAATCTATTCACGGATTTGAGTATTGCGATCGTAGAACAGATAGAGGAGACCTAAACGGTGACCTGCTCCAACTCTTACTGAGGCATAAACTACTGAATCATCCCTGACAAGCTACTATTCAATTTCTACTACCTCCTGAGGCAGCAGGTACCATTTCTGAAGTGCTCGCATTGTAAGGGAATTCTTCCTTATTCTGACCTAAAATGGACCTCTCTGAAATTTTTAGGAATTGATATTAGCTCTGGCATTCAGGGTCAAGCAGTATAAAGTTCCTTTCACTTGATAACCCTTCAAATATGTGAAGACAGAGATCATTTCTCACCCTGACCCCCCAGCCTTCCGCTAATCTTGCTGATTTGTTTTTAAATTTTAGGTTTTGCTTGTGAATGGTATCTGATACAACCATCATTTATGCCACAAGGCAAGCTTGGACAACAAATAGATCTCAGAGTGTTTTCATGTTGATTCAGGACAGACAGACATTCCTACTTTTTATGGGAGACATGCTTTATAAAAAGTACTTTATAAGAAATACGTTTGAATTGCCTGTCAATGTTGAATCTGAATTGATTTTTAGGAAAATTCAAAGGATGGAAATATTTCAAAAGGAAGTAAAAGATCATGGATGGAATTATTAATAATACCTTAAAAAGGTCACCAAGAAGACATGTGTATTGATCCATTAGCCTACTTAAAAAAATCTTTGTAAAATCTTTATAGGAATGGTCTTCGTACATATTAAGAATATCTTTGATTTTTCAAAAATAGCAGAAATGAAGAAATAAGTATTCACTGATGATTCTCTATAGCAGAGCAAGTCTTAGGATAATAAATCATATGATCATAAAGGTAGAGAGAAAGGATCTCAGAAGCCACGTAGTCCCACCCCCTCATGTTACAAATGAGGCAACAAAATTATAGGTAATCAAGACTCATATTTGGGTTTAAATAAGCTGTATCATATTACCAGCAATGATTTTTACTGAAGAATCAATCCATCAACAAATAATTATGAAGCATCTACTTGCTAGGCACTGCAGGTGCAGACACAAGTGAAACAATTCCTATTTGTAAGGAGCTTACATTCTAATGGGAAGACTACAAGGATATATGAGTATATGCAAGGATGTGTATATATTTATACACATACATACATGTGTGTGTATACAGTGAATAAATACAAAGTAATTAAATACAAGGTAGTTTGAGAGGGAGGGTACTAGCAGTTGAGACCATTAGGAAAAATGTTATATAAAAAGTGGTGCTTGAATTACATCTTTAAGAAACAGAAGAATTTTTATGAGGCAGGGGTGAAGAAGAAGGGCATTCCAGGAATAGGAGTCACCCAATGCAAAGGGTCAGAGATGGGACCTAGAGTATGGTGTATGAGGAAGAAAGAAAAGACCAATTTGGATCAACTACAGAGTGTTGGAGGGAGACTAATGTTTAACAAGACTAGAAAGATAAGTTGGGTCTGGTTATGAATGGCTTTAAATGGTGGCCTTCTCTAGGGCAGGGTTCATAGAGAGGGAGGAAGAGAGAAAATTCAGAACATAAAATATAACCAAAAATGAAATTAAAAAAATTTTAATAAGAATTTCTATTTGATTCTCAAAGCTATAGGGGACCACTGCAATTTAATGAGTTGGAGGGTGACGTGGTTATATCTTTGCTAAAAGAAAATCACTTAGACATTTAGGCAGGGTGGAAGATGGACTGAGGTGGGGAGAGACGTAAGGCAGGAACAACAATTAGGAGGCTTTTATAATAATCCAGGTGAGAGGTGATGAGAAGTCTTGTATAAGAAAAGACATCATCTAGGGGACATAGGATCATAAAAGGAAGTGGGTTAGAAATGTAAAGAAAACAAAGGAGGGATGTGTTGGACGAATATCTAGAAATATTCAAAGAGCCAATGGAAGACCTCCAGCACGCATGTGGATTTGCTTCTGTTTGGGCAATCTGAGGAGGGATATGGACAAGATTGCCCAGCATGAGAAAGATAGGTCGCCATCTTTATCAGTGGAGGGAGTATCCACATTAAGGAGCTCATATATTTATTGAAGCATAAAAGAAAGAGGAATCTATTGTGAATCTCCATCTACAATCCTGGCAATAAAGCTTTTACTTGGCAAATAGAGGTGCTTCTTGTGAAATATATGCACAGGCTTCTCCAGATTTCCCAGTTGTCCTCTAAACAACTCTTTCTTTTTATCAGGAAGGTTCAGACTCACCAGCAGCAGACTCCTCTTCACTAGGTCCTGAAATGAATGGAATGAAGCTATACCTAGCAATTTCAGCACCTTGAAAAACTGAAAATGAAAGTCTGTTGTTGTTGAATTGTCTGATTCTTGGTGACCTTATTTGGGGTTTCTTGGCAAAAATACTGAAGTGGTTTGCCATTTCCTTCTCTACGCCAATTTACAGGTGAGGAAACTGAGGCAAAAAGGGTTAAGTGACTTGTTTAGGGTCACATGGCTAGTAAATGTCTCTCTGAGGTCAAATTTGAACTCAGTTCCTCCTGAATCCAGGCCCTGGAATTCTATCCACTGTACAACCAAGTTGCCCCTGAAAGTCTATATGCTTTGTGAACTATAATACTCGTGTGATAAATAACACAAAATGTTTCTTTAAACCCATGTTTTAAGACAATTTAAGTTGAGTAAGAGAGGGAGACTGAGACCACAAAATTACTGAAGAAGAGGATGCTCACTGATTTGGGTGGGGGACCAGTGACCTGCAGTGACTCAATTTGAGATGACTTGATTCAGGATGGAGGTCACCTCGAGTTCAGTTTCAAGGTAAGGCAATCTCTAGTAATTTCCTGTTTTAACTAATTATTCTGTTAACTATAGCTAGTTATAATTTGTTAGATTTTAAACTCAGTTTTTTCTATATTGTTTAAGGAGTACAGGTACTATAAGTGCCCCCTAAATTTTGGTGCCCTAAACAAAGTCCCAGTTGTCCCACCCTAGTAACAGTTTGAATATGAAAAATAGACCTCTATCCAGTTAATATTCCTGAAAGTACACATGTGCACACATATACAGACACATAGGTGCACAGGCATACACACACACACTTCCTCATGTGTCTGGCAAGGACAGTGGGTTCTCATTTAGACCATCCGAATGAGATGTTCAAAAACAAGTCTTGCCCTTAACTATCCTCTTTGCTTTTAGCAATTCTACAGGGCTAGCCCATAAGAAGAATAGCTGATCCCTACAGCCCTCGTTAAATGGCCCAGTGGATAGAGGCCTGGAGTCAGAAAGAACCAAGCTTAAATGTGGTCTCAGATACTAGCTGTGTGATCCTGGGCAAGTGGCTTAGCTTCTGTTTGTCTCCATTTCCTCATTTATAAGATAGGGTAATAAGAGCACCCACCTCCAAGGTTGTTGTGAAGTTCAAATGAGATAATATTTAGAAAGTAACTGACACATATTAGGTATTTTAAGAAGTCTTCCTTCCTCCCTCCCTTCCTCCCTTCCTTCCTCCCTCCCTCCCTCCTTCCCTCCCTTCCTTCCTTCCTATCTTCCTTCCTTCCTTCCTTCCTTCCTTCCTTCCTTCCTTCCTTCCT
>NW_027185825.1:0-17220 GCF_028583685.1 Petaurus breviceps papuanus | reverse complement strand
CTTCCTTCCTTCCTTCCTTCCTTCCTTCCTTCCTTCCTCCCTTCCTTTCTTCCTTTTGTCCTTCCTACCCTCCTTCCTCTTTTCCTTCCTTCCCTCCCTCTAGGAAATTGATGACGTTTGTCTTTTCATGTCTCTTTCACCATTACTTTCTATGTTACCATCCCCTTATTTCATCATTCACCCTACTTTCCCCCCACCCCCCCATTCCCCAAGATCAAGTATCTTCATTCTGCTGATCTGTCTGCCAAGGGCCTTGGCCCGAGGCCATCACTACCACTCACAGTATAGTAGTACCCCCATGTTTTAGACTTCTCTCCTTTTGTCTCATCAAAAATCTTTCCATCCTATGACTAACTTTCATCCATTCCTTTATGGCCCTACTCTCTTCTAGGTGATATGCCAGCTATGACTCATACCTATTTGGGGCCCTATTCTGGGTGAAATACTAGTTAGTAGCAAATAAATGAGTACTAGTTTTATTAAGACACTAATAGGTTAACTGGTTACTCCTTCAAATTAACATAATTTATCATAGGCTTCCTATGGACAATGCTATCATCAAAGGACAAAGTGATGGTGGAAATACTAAGTATACTGACAGGTTAGAGTAAATGCTATTTGGGGGCAGTGCCACATTAGACAAACAGTGCCCTCCTCTGCCTTAGTGTAGGGTCAGCCCTGTCTAGTTCTGTCAATAAGAATGACTTGTCAACTCATGCTCTTTGGCTCCAAACCAAAAACCACCACACCATAGGACAGTGAATCTTCACATTTTGGCCTTCAAGTAAACAAACAAGAAAAGTCCAAACATAAAAAGGTCAAACTCCTTCATATTGTAAACTCCTCATTTCCAATGTGTTCTACTGAATTACACCAATGTAAATACAGCATAACTGTCTCCTTTGGATCAACTCTACTCTTTCCCCAACCCAAGATTCTGTCCCTGGTAGGGACCAAAGGGACAGTTTGACACTAAGACCAGAAGTCAGGGTTCAGACTCAAATACCCCATAGTTTCCTTGAATAACCTGAGAGGCAGCATGGAGTAGAAGACCGAGTATGGAACCTTGAATCAGGCAATCCTGCTTTGAATCCTGCCTCAGACACCTGCTAACTATGTGCCCACCTGATCTTCCAGAGACTCAATTTGTTCACCGAAAAGAGCATAGATTTAAAGCTGGCGGGGATCTTGGAGGCCATCATAACCAAACCTCACTTTACAGAGGAGGAAACTAGGGTTAAGTGACTTGTCCAGGGTAATACAGCAGGTAAATCTGAGGTGGGATCTGAACTTGGGTCTTCCTGAATCCAGGTCCAGCTCCTTATCTACTACTCTAAGCTACCTCTCAGGATGCAGATAACAATGCCTACCTCAAAGAATTATTTAAGGAAAACATGTGTGAACCTTAAAGTACTATGGAAGTGTAAGGAGTTAGCATTAGTATTCATTGTCTGGGAATTTTCTTGGACCTTTCTTGACTCTCTTGATTCATCTCCCATACTTAGGTGGACAAATGGATAGAAAAGGACCAGAATCATAAAATCATAGACAGCTGGCCCTAGGAGGGATGTTAGAAATGATCTACCATTGATAAGAGAAGTCTCAGGAGGTTAAGGGGCAGCATGATTGTTGTCCAAATATTTGAAGGCCTATGATGAAGGGGAGAGAATAGATTTGTTCTTGGCTGGGGAGGGCAGAACTAGGAATAGTAGATGAAAGTTGCAGTGAGGTAGTTTTAGGTTCAGTGTAAGGAAAAAAACCAAACACTTTCCTAACAATTAGAACCATTCAAATGTGGGATAGGTTCTATGAGGAGTTAGTGGTCTTCTGGTCCCTGGAGGACTTTAAATAGAGGCTACATGGCCACTTATCAGAGAGAGTACCCCTACCCTTCCTCAATACCAGGTTGGTTTAGATGACTTCTGAGATTCCTTCCAACTTGGATATTCTGTGATCTTGTCTAAATCATCCATTTGTCAGTTAAAGAAGTCTTGAAGTCCCTTGAAGTCCCCTCCCAATTCTTGATCTACTATCCTATGAATTGGTCAGCAAGAATTTATTGTCTATTGTGCATTAGCACTGTGGTAGGGCCCCAGTGTATAGAGATGAAAAAGCAAGATCATTCCTGCTGTCAAGGAGGTCATATTCTATGGAGGAAAGAATAATAACTGATACAGGAATAATTAGATATGACATCTATACATCAAATACACAGTAATTTCATAGGGAAGCCCTTGAGCAAGAAGTGACCTTTCAGCTAAAATCTGAATGATGATACAGATTCTAAGAGGCAGAGGTGAGAGGATGTATTCAAAGCCTGGGCAGCAGGTGGAAGATGGAGTGCCATGGGTGAAGGATGGTGAATAGGCCAGTTTGACTGGACCTTAGAGTGTATGAAAAGGGGAGGGAAGTGTAATAAGTCTGGAAAAGCTGTCTACGGCCAGGTAATGAAGGACTATTGACAACAAATGGAAGAAGGTGTATTTTATCCCAGAGACAATAGGGAGCCAATGGAGTTTATTGACCACAGGAGTTACACAGTCAGAATAACTCTTTTGTTGTTATTCACTCATATCTGACTCTTTGTGGCCCCATTTGGGGTTTTCTTGGCAAAGATACTAGAGGGGTTTGTCATTTTCTTCTCCAGCTCACTTTACAGATGAGGAAATGAGGCAAACAGGGGTAAGTGACTTGCCCAAGGTCACAAAACTAGTAAGTGTCTGAGGTCAAATTTGAACTCAAATCTTTCTGGCTCCAGGCCTGGCACTTTATTGCTGTACCACCTAGTTGCTCCTGAATAATTCTTTAGAAATACTTAAAGCAGTTGTGTGGGGCATGGATTAGAGATTAGAGAATAAAGGCAGGGAGATAATTAAGAAGCTAATGAAGTTATCTTGATGAAAGGGAGTGAGAGCTCTACTAGATGGATGGGGACCAATGTGGCAGATATCTAGGGATAGAATCCACAGTTCTTGGGAATTGATCAAGTATGAGGGAGAGAGAAGAGTCAAGGATGATTCCTAGAAATGAGAAATGAATGGGAAAGGAATAAGAATTTATTAAGTCCATATTATGTGCCAGACAGTGTGCTAAGTATCTTATAATGAGGCATTGGAGCCTCATAACAACCCTAGGAAGTAGGTGCTATTATAATCTCCATTTTTACAGTTGAGTAAACTAAGGCAGACAGAGGTTAAGTGTTAAGTTAAGGTTAAGTTGCCCAGGTTCACACAACTAGTGAGTATATGAGGCCAGATTTGAACTCAGATCTTCCTGACTCCGGGCCCAAAGCTCTATCCACTACATCACCTAACTGTCTTCAATTGGCCCAATGTCACATATTAGTGAGTGTCAGAGCGAGGACAGAACCCAAGCCTCCTTATTCCTTTCCACTACATTGCACTAGGAGCAGTTTGCCTTTCTAATACATCCTTCAGCATTTGACTAATCCCATCTCTCCAGCAAAGCCTTGTGCCAAACTGTTGCTGTGCCTTTTCCCTCAAAACACTATGCTCCCACCACGCTTTGCAATCATTCGTTTGCTGTCCTAAAATTACTGCAGCCTCATTTGCTTATTTTAGCTACAATAGGCTGGAAATTTGCGCTCAGCATGCACTAGCTGCCAAAAGCCAAAATCTATCCCTAGACACGTTTATCTTTAAGCAGGGGCCATGGAGTGCATAGAAGTTGAAGCCAGATTTTTAAATAAATAAATAAATGAACCAGGGCAGGAAGAATTTTCAAAGCTCCCAGCCTCTGTGTTTCCTGGGTCACTAGAGAAGTTACTTATGTTATGGATTTTTCCTCTCTTGCAAACCAAGAAATAAATCAGGTATCTGCACAACAAACCACTTCTGCCACAAGGTCCTTTGTTATGCACTGAGGAGGTGGTATTGGACCTTATCTTACTGAGTCAGAATCAAATGATGTCCCATGAATCCAAGACTGAAAAAGAGGCTTTTAGGATGTCACACAATGACAGCAGAGGATAGGGAGAAAAAAATCCTTCAGGAATCAGAGGAATACCTCACACAGGCTTTTATAATAAATGGGATTGAATATATAAGCCTCCCTTAGGTGGACCTAAGCAGTACAGTGCCCAGAGTCTAAAATCCCAGCAAATTGCTGCCTTTCTCCCACTCACAACCAATCCTGCTTCCAGCCCAACCCAACATCTATAGTCCAGCTAGGACACCCTTGTGGAGAGGTAACTCATCATCCCCTCACTATTACCACCAAACATTGACCAATTTCCACCAATGGGCAGGTAAGCCCAAGAGACCCAGGCAGAACAGTGTCCCTCAGACCGTCCACACTACTCCCAGCCTGGTCAAAGCCACAGTTTTAAGACAGTATTCCTGGTGGAGGGGAAACCTGGCTACTGTGTCTGCTGCCCCCATCTCGGAAGCCACACATACTAAAGATCTACACATTCTAAATACCAAAGTCTTTGGAACTTTCAAATGGTTCAACAGCAGAAGTCAATATGGTTCATTAGATCACATGCTCCTTGAGGGCAGGGACTCTTTTGCCTCTTTTTTCATCCCTAGCACTTAGCACAATGCCTAGCACATAGCAAGCACTTAATAAATTTTATTGATGATGATGATGATGATGATGATGATGACAGTAAAGAAAACACTTTCTCACATTCTTTGCTATGAGACCTGGGGACCACTGGCCTTTTTCATTTGGTGTACAGCTGAAACTTCCCATATGTGTTGTATTCCTTGTACCCCATTAGCAACTTGAGAGCTGGTCCTATCTTGCCTTTTGATATTCCCAGAACTTAGCACAACATTTTACACACAGTTAGCACTTAATAAATGCTTTTTCATTCATTCATCCATAAATTAGAAGAAAAAGTCTCCCATTCAATCATCTACCACATTCATCCACAAATTAAATGGGGCTGTTTTCCAAAACTTTCCATTTCTTCCTGATTTAGTCTGAGCAGCAGTGACATGGGAGCTCATTATGAAATGAAGCTGTTGAAGATTCTGATCCCAGGATACAGCCTGAATCAAACAATTTTCATTGAGCACATAAACAAACCGCTGTGTTAGGGACTCTAAAAAAAATGTCATCCTTGCCCTCAAGGGTCTTATAGTCTAGTTGGGGAAATATGTTCATGAAAAGGTCACTCATGCTATAAAGTATGGTTGTTTACCCCATTTGGGGTTTTCTTGGCAGAGATACTAGAATGATTCTCCATTTTCTTCTCCATCTCATTTGACAGATGAGGAAACTGAGGCAAACAGGAAGTGATTTGTCCAGGGTCACAAGTGTATGAGGTCAGATTTGAACTCACAAAGATGAGTCCTCCTGACTCCAGGTTGGCATTTTATCCAATGCACCACCTAAGTGCCCATGGTATTCATGCTATAAGATACCCTATGTTAAATGACCAATGAGGGGTGAAGATAATAAGGGCTATGGGAGATCAGAGAAAGAAGGATAAATGATAAACTATGATGTTGAGGAAAGGTTCTTTGGAGGAAGTAGGCTTTGAGTCAGACTTTGCATGATATTGTTTAAATGGGCAGGGCATTCTAGGGGAGAAAATGTTATCAATAAAGATGTAAAAGAGATAAATATATTATATTTGACAGATAGTAAGCAGCCCAGTCTGGTTAATACTATCCATCCAGGTGGAGATGTTCAGTGGGTGACTAGCAATGAAGGATTAGAACTCAGGACAGTTGCTACACTTCTTGCCTCTACTTTTCCTCCCATTCACAATCCTCTTGAGATATCACTCCTGACGACAAAAGTCATTAGAAACAATTCTTTCCAAGTTTACCAGTGACCTGATTGCTTGATCTGATGGACTTGTCTTTGTCATCCTTCTTGACCTCTTCTAAAGTTTTTGACACCATTGACCATTCTCTCTTCCATTCTTTTTTGGAGGTTTGTAATGGGAATGTAAATTTGAAGATCTTCCCTGCCCCTAGGCTAAAGTGCACCTGGAGCCTGGGGTGGGAGGCTTGTTTTTCAGTAGATACTTCTTGATTGGCCAGTGGGTCCAAAAGGTTGTTACATTCTCTGAGCCAGGAGAAGGCTATATAAGCCCTGATGTGTAGCTTTGTTTTGGGGGCTCACTTTGAGAAGTGTTCTGTGATTTGATATGGATTCTGGGAAGCCGTTGTCCAGAGCCCCCCTGGCTTTGAAAAACCCAGATGTTGAAACCCAGATGTTGATTTGGTATGGATGTAATGGTTGGACAGTTTGGAAATCTGTCTACTTGATCTGTTTCTGTCTTGATAATTCTGCCTGTATACTTTGAAGTTCAGGGTGCTGACCTTTTTCCCCTGAACAAGGTAAACGATATATGTTTGACTGATTAAAGTAAGCTTGTTAACCCATTTTGAGTTGCTTTCCTTTAACAAAGCAGATCCAAGAACCTGTGTGAGCAGGCACCCTGGGGACGCCGGGGTGCTTGCTGCTACAGGGTTTCATTAAAATATACTCTTTGTGTTAGAATATCCTTCTACCTGTCTGATTGGCTATTTCTGCTCTGTACCCTTTGCTGTACCTATGCACCGCCCTCTCTGCAAGGGTATACCTCAGGGATCTTTCCTGGCCCTCTTCTCTTCAGTCTAATCTCTTTCTCTTTTTGTGATCCCATTGATCCTATGGGCTCAATTGCCATCTTGATGCCGATGATGCCAAAATCCACTTATCCAGCCCTTATCTCTCTCATGAGCTTTTCCCCATATTACTGCTTGCTAAACATCTCCACCTGTGTCCTATAGGGACCTCTAACAACAGGTTTAAACCAAAACTCATTATGTCCCATTTGTCCCCCCCTCCCCAAACAATTCTATTTCTACGAAGGACACCATTGTCCTTCCATTCGCCCAAGTTTATAATCTTGGAATCATTCTTGACTCTCTTCATTCTCTCACCCCATTCTCCCCTCCCCCATATACAATTAGTGGTAAAGTCCTTTAAATCCCACCTCCCCAGTAGAATATCCTCTTCTTTTCACTCACACCAAAACCATTCTAGGCCAAGTCCTCACCGGCTCTCACTAGGAAGATTGTAATAACTTCCTGATTGGTCTCCCTGCCTCTGCTCTTTTTCCTCTTCAATCCATCTTCCACACAATTACCGGTGATATTACAAAAGGGCAGGTCTCTGTCAATACCCTGTTCAAGAAACTTCAGTGGCTACCCTCTTGCTACTTCTGTCTGGCATTTACAATTGTTACCTATCTGGTTCTGGCCTTTTCGTTGATTGACAGAACCCTCAGATACACCTATATCTGGGCAGCAAGACATATCTGTTCAAAAGCAGACATTACTTTTGAGGTAGCAATATGAAGGTAAGAAGCAGTGAACTACTGCCATTGGCTGTATATTGCCTAGTGTATAGTGGTTTATCCTTTGTTTTCCAAGAGGACCAATGACATCACGGGGTGAGTTCTTGTACATGAATTGGATTTAAGCGAGGCAGAGTAGCACAGAGCCATCAGCCTCACGTTCTCTTCCAGAGTCATCAAAGTCCAGAGGCAAGACAAAAGTCAAAATGACAAGCAATGGCCCGAGATGCAGTGGATGACCTTGGCATCTTCGATATCTGACCAAGCTCTAAGAGCTCCACAGCACCTGCTTCAGTCACCTTCATGGCTGTTGGAACAAATTGTTCTAATCTGCCCATTCCACCAGGGCAAGTCTTCACATGCTTGGGGTAGACATCACCCTCACTCATCAATGGGTTTGAGACCTGTTACTCACCCTCAACTTGGGTTAAACTGTCTGCTGAGATGGTTTTTACTGTATTCCACTGGTTATGATTCAGCTTCTTTGAGTCACAGGTAAGAGTTTGGTGAAGGTGGACATTAAAGATGGATAAGCAGCCCTGAAAAGGGCTCAGCAAGCCCTCCCACCAGAGGTTCTAGTCTGACCTGAACATCCCATCTACCCTCTGGCACATAGTCGGTGCTTAATAAGTGCTTATTCCCCTCCCCCTTTTCTTGGTACACAAAGCAATGGACTTTAATAGCAGTACCACCATGCAGTTTAGTAGATCAGCTTTCGGTGGAATTCACTTATAGATTAAGTTTGCCACCCCATCTTTTGTATGTGAACTCATGAGTCTTGTCCAAAGCTTAGGGAACTGACTCCATGTCATAGACTTAGATCTGGAAGGGACCTTAGACATTACTAAGGTCAGCCTAATCATTTTATAAATGAGGAAAGAGAGTCCACAGATAGTGAGGGACTTGTCCAAAGTCACACAACTGGTAAGTGTTGGAGCCAGAATTCTAACCTAAAGTTTCCTGACTGCAATTCAGAACCCTATCTGCTACACCATGCTGCCTTTGGAGGAGGTTATCTTGTCTGTGTCCCCAGGAGACTGTGGCTCCCTTGTGGATCTCCTAAGGAAGCCTGATTGCCTAGACTAATTAGCACAGGTGGTTGAAGCTAAAGGGAAGTCGTTTATGAGTGGCCCCCCAAGACCATGGCTTGCTGAAACACACTCAGACTTCTATCACCTGGAGGATGTTTTATGACACATTGGCAGATACTACAGTCTTTTATGGCTTTATTGCTCACCTTTTGTCAACTAGATGCCCCAAGTCAGAAAGAAACTATTCCTATTACCAACTTTCCCAGACGAAGCTGGCCTTCTCAGCAACTCTACCTACGGGCATTAACAGCACTCAGAATTGCTTGTCCCTGTGTCTTTGAGGCCTTTCTTCTTCTTTGGGGCACTGCTGTACTCAGTCTTCCCTTCCATCTCTGGCCTGGGTCTCCCGCTCCAGGAAGGTTTCAGCCCTGCCATGCAGTGACTTTTCCAGGCTCCGGTAGGTCGGCTCTGTTCCGAGCAGTTTGTGTTTTTTTTGAAAGTCTCATAAATTTCCAAGAAACTTCTCCAGACAACTGTCACAAGGCTGCACCTGCCAAACAAACACAAACAGGCCTCTACTCCACCAGATTAGTTACTTAATTAAGAAGAGAAAGAGACAAGGCACATAATGTGGAGATAATTACGCATCTTGCCAAGGCTCTGAGTGCAGCATGGAGCTCAGGCAAATTGCAGCATCTAGCTAATGCATATTCATCCAAAGTTGTAACTGCTGTGAACATTTTGCACACAGACAGCAATATGTTCAACCAACAATCCGCGTTTCTTTTCTGATTTTGGTGTCTGGGACCAGATTGCTTCCCCTCCTCCAGACTCTCTCCTTCTATGCTAAGGAATTTGCTAACACAAAGCAAAGGCCAATGAGCCCAAAGGAAAGGCAGGCAAAGCCACACCAGTGGGCACTCGCTCACCAGCTCTAGAGGCAAGGGACTAGACTTTTCATTTTCCTCTCCATCCCTACTTTATCCTCCACTAACACCTGACATGTTCAACAGATGCCAAGGATGGAGAGGAAAAGATAACTCTGGTTAGTAATGTCTGTAAGTGGCCACATCCAATTCTCTCTGCCCCCCCCCCCCCAATTTTCACATGTTTTCAATCTGAAGCCCCTTCTCTTCTCCCCAGGTCAGACTTCCATGCTGCAGGATTATCCAAAGGATGAGATTAAAGGATTCTTAGATCATCCTTGGAGCTGGAACAACTTGGACTAGCTTTAGACCAGTCTAATCTTCTAACTTGCAAATCAAGCAACTGAGGCCTAGAGAGGCAAAAATGACCTCTTTGGGGGTCAACGCAGGAAGGGAATAAAGAGAAGAGCCAAGATCCAAAGGCGGGTCTTCTGACTACAAATGTCTTTCTGCTTTTTGTGGGTGCTCAGTCGTTTTTCTGTCATGTCTGATTCTTCATGACCCCATTTGGGATTTCCATGGCAAAGATACTGGAGTGGTTTTCCCTTTGCTTCTCCAGCTCATTTGACAGATGAGAAAATGGAGGCAAACAGGGTTAAGTGACTTGTCTAGGGTCACATAGCTAATAAGTGTCTGAGGCTGAATTTGAAATCAGAAAAATGAGTATTCCTGACTCTAGGCCTGGTGCTTTCCACTATGCTACCTAGCTACTTACTCTTTCTACTGCATCCTGACTAATATGAAAGCTTATCTTAAATTATATATATATATATATATATATATATATGTGTGTGTGTGTGTGTGTGTACATACATAGTCATTTATTTAATCACTGTCCCCCACAATTGACCATAAATTAAAAAAAACCCTCATAACAAATATGCATAGTCCTACAAAACAAATTCCTACATTGACCATATCCAAAAATGTCTGTCTCAGCTTTTTCAGGAGGTTGTGGGTCATGTGATCTATCTTCAATCATCTAAACTCAGGGTTTGTAAACTATTAGAATTCTGAAGTCTTCCAGAGAGTTTTTTTTTAAATGTTGTCCTAAGTCAAATGTTTCTCCTTGTTTTGCTCACTTCAATCTGTATCAGTTTATAGATGTCTTTGCAGTTTCCCCTGAAACTGTCCATCTCATTATTGCTTATAGCAAAGTGATATTCTATTACAGTCATATGGCACAATTTGTTTAACTATTACCCAACAGTCTAAAGCTTGGTGTTCCCTTAGATTACATTTTGGCTCGTTGTTGTTTGTCCTTCGTCCTTGAAGAGGACCATGAAAAAGAGCTGCTATAAATATTTTTGTGCATATAGGTCCTTTTTACCCCCTCTTTGATTTTTTTTGGGGGGGGTATAAGACTAGTAGTAGAGGTATAACTGAATCCATCATCAAGTTTATTGTTAAACTTTTGGGGCAGGTAGGTGCTATAGTGAATAGAGTGTTGGACTTGGAATCAGGAAGATCTGAGTTCAAATCCTTCCAAAAATTCTTAATAGCTATATGACATTAGGAAAATTATATAACTTTACTAAGTCTCAGTTTCTTCATCTGGAAGATGCAGATAATAATAGCACCTACTTCACAGGATTAGTCTATCAGATGAGATAACACACGTAAAAGAGTTTTCAAACCTAGAATATTTCATAAATGCTAGCTATTATTATTAACTTTCATATAAGTTGATGATTAACTGAGTAGAGACAGCAAGGTGACATAGAAGATAGAGACAGAGTCCTGGAGACAGAAAGATGAGTTAAAATCTGGCCCTGGATACTTATTAACTGTGTGATCCTGGACAAGTCACTTAACCTCTTTGCTTCAGTTTCTTTAACTGTAAAATAGGGATAATAATAGTACCTACCTCCCAGGGTTGTTGTGAGAACAGTGCCTGACACATGGTAGGCACTTAATAAATTCTTCCTTCCTTCCTTCCTTCCTTCTTTCCTTCCTTCCTTCCTCCCTTCCTCCTTCCCTCCCTTTCTTTCCTTCCCTTCCTTCCTTCCTTCCTTCCTTCCTTCCTTCCTTCCTTCCTTCCTTTCTTCCTTCCTTCCTTCCTTTCTTCCTTCCTTCCTTCCTTCTTCCCTCCCTCCCTTCTTACATCCTGATGGTGAGAGGGAAGGAAGACATACTGGCTCATCAGCAATGCCTCCCTTGGTCAAGCCAAGTGTCCATCAAACACAGATTATGATTTTCCATTTTTACACTTTTGTTCATACCATTATTATGTCAGGTGTCTGCCTTCTCTCTCAAAGCTCCATGAGCACCACAATCTTCCTTCCTGAAATACCTCCTTCAGCCAGTTTTCTGTCAGTGGTACCTTTTCATTTTCAGTGTCACTCTTCAAATAAACACCTTAGCAGAAAGCTAATTTTCCCTCGACTTCTTCCCCATTCTGTCTGTGAAGCTGCATTCAGGTGATTAACTGCAGGAGGTCAGACTTGAAATGACCTGTTCTCCTCACCTTTATCCCAGGAGTCGTGCATCAAATGTTGACTGGCTACCTCCTTAGCCAGGGTCATTGGTCATGAAGGCTACATGCATGCATACCTGAATAGATTCCCAAGGCTACTCTTTCTGGTCTGTCATTTCCACACAATTCCCAGGCCTCAGCTATTTTTCTTTCTCCTTTGGACCTGTTCAGAAAAGGTTCTAAAGTAGTCATCTGTTGTCAAGGCAACACTTTGGCTTCTCTTAGAGGGATGCAGAGATAGTGGGGGTTCCTTCCCCAGAGAGGCTAAGGGTAGAAGGGAATAATAAATAGAGCAGAATTTTATTCACCTTGGTAAAAAAAATGCATGATCTGGAGTTTGGGGACTAGTCAGACAAGTCCTCAGACTTTCTGAGAGCAATGGGTAGAAGTATCAAGAAAATAAATTTAAGTTTGAGGTTGGAAGAAACTTCCTAACAATTAGGGCTAGCCAAACAAAGATGTCAGCTAATACTTAAGGGATTCCCCTATCCCAGGAGTACTAACACTTTCAATAAGGAATTCTGGAAAAATAAAATGAGTTCAGAGTTTGACTACTATTTCTGATTTTGGCTACTATTAGAGGCCAGAGACAGAAATTTTTAAAACAGATGCCCCCCCCACCCGCCAGTTCAAACTATGGTACCAAATGGGGTAGTCCAAGTAAGATATAAATATGCCCATAGTACTGAAAAGCTCAGAAATGTCATTGTGTAGGAAAGGAGACAAGAGTGTGTAGACCTCAAAGAGCTAAGACTTTTCTTTGAAAAACTAAGAGGCAATTCCAAAATTGGTCAAATTGCTTTTTCTTTGGTTCTACTCTGGTTGGGCATGTTATCTCCAATGGTGTCTTTCTCACAGCTTCCACTTATTATTATTATTTGGGGATTTTTGGGGGGAGAGGGCAATAGAAATTTCCAGTGAGGAAATTTCCTCTGCCAATGTAGATAAGCACCTTCTCCTCAACTTAGTATTAAGACCATTTCCTGGAACACTTAATCCAAAAGTTAAATGACTTACCCAGGTTGACATGACTAATATGTGTCAGGATAGGACTTGAACCCAGATCTTCCTGATTCTAATCTGTCTATGCATTAGGCTATGTCACACTGTGTCTCATTTTGGTGCCACATTAGCCCTGCCCTTCACTGCTAGGAAGCTGATGCTACATAGTATCCTTGGTTCTCTTGGTCAGTGGGAGGAGGATTTATCAACACTTGATTAAGATTTTTCCCACAGATGTGATTAATAGCCCTTTCAATGCTTTGGAGATAAACAGCAAACAGAAGTATAAAGCATTTTATTTATTTATTTATTTGTTTGTTTTTTTGGGGGGGAAGTGGGAAGGCAGGGCAATTGGGGTTAAGTGACTTGCCCAAGGTTACACAGCTAGTAAGTGTTAGCATCTGAGATCGGATTTGAACTCAGGTCCTCCTGATTCCAGGGCTGGTACTCTATTCATTGAGCCACCTAGCCGCCCCTAAAGCATTTTATTTTAAGAACAAATATTACAGAGTTCATCTATTCCTTGAGGATCTCTAAAACCCATTCATCTGAGATGAAGCTGTTGTAGTTCAGTCATTTTTCAGTTGTGTCTGACTCTTTATGACCCTATTATGGGGGTTTTCTTGCCAAAGACACTGGAGGCATCTACCATTTCCTTCTCTAGCTCATTTTTTTACAGATGAAGAAACTGAGGCAAACAAGGTTAAGTAAGTGGTCCAGGGTCACACAGCTAATATGTGTAGAGAATCTTTTCATTGGAATACTTTGCTACTCTAAAACTTTGTTCTTCTATCATCTGCATGTTTGTCATATATGCCTCTCCACTGGTAGAATTCATTGGCAAATGTAAGCTCTTAAAGAGGCTCCCATTCTGTTCATGATGCTACATAGCATCTCCTACTATTTACAAGGAGGTAGTAAAGATGTCAAATCCAAATTCATTTTAAATTCACTGTAATTTAAAAAATATATATATCTTTTAGAGTATTTGGGGCAGAAGGCAAGGGAGTGAACATTGTGAAAAAGAACAAAAGAATGAACATAACAATAAAATGATGATAATGAAAGATGTCAGATAAACATCTGGCAATGCTGCCCCTTTAAGAAACCTAAGAGTTATAGCCAGAACATGCAAATCAACCATAAAAGGGCTCTCTGTGGGAGCTTCCTCTGAATCCAGCAAACTGTCATTAGTGACTGCTCTGAACGCCTGGTGTAGTCCAGTGTTTCTTGGCTTCTTGGACCTGTAGAGAAATCCCAGACCCAGCTTCTGTCTCCATTTTCTCTGTATTTCCATGTCTTGACTGAATTTGTATACTTCCTACTGTTTTGGATCTTCCCTTTGGCATGAGGACTTCACTCTCTGATCTCATTCAACTAGAACCTTGACCAAGACTGGACGATGAAGTTCCTGCCCTCCAGAAGTTTATAATCTAATGGAGTCAGTCTATAAAGTACAAAGGACAGTATCTCCAAGAACACTGAAGCTGTTTATAAAGTGATTTGGCAGCCTGAAAGTGTTATGTCAGCTTTTTATGACCACCATAACCATGGCAGACATTTATGTGGCATTCCAAGGTTTATAATATACTTTGAATATCTAATGTGGGCTTTGGAGCATTTCCAGATCACCTACCATGGAGCACCCTGGGTGTGGGAGAAGATTCCTCTACTTAAGTGGGTGGGAATAGCCTCTTTCCATTGGTTGTACGGCCAGAACAGTCGATGTCTTTAAAAACCGCCAGACTGGGATACTTTTCCCTTCCAGGTTGGCTTCTAGAGAGGGTGGAAATTCACCCACAGTGCAGGTGTCATGATCTAAACTGGCAAAGAGGGAAGGGTTATCTTCCTCACTTCTCTCTTTTAAAGTCCCATATCCCTGAGAAATGGGTCTGTTTCATTTGTCCTTTGCAGTTCTAGGTAAAGATGGTAATCCCCATTGGATCCCAGAGCTTGAACCATGGTTACCTTGGAGATATGCAGGAACCTAGGGTAAATGCACAGCCAGCCCTAGCAGGGAAGCCCAGAGAATCCAGGGGTTCTTGAGCCCAAGTAGAGGGGTGGGGATGGGACAGGGCAGCCAGCACTTTGGACTTGCAACTTGGGACTGTGTTATATAGGAACTGATCTAAGCTATGAACCTAATTCCTCTCCCCTTTCTAAAATATCAAATGGTGCTGGGATGAGGATTATGCCCCACCTTCAGGCAAGTGTGTTTATATATATGTTGTTATACCTTTGAAGTAAATATTCATTTGTAAAAAGCTAATCTACTAAGTAATTAAATAGAACTGGGGTGCAGTGGGATGGGCCCTGTACAATTGGGAGAACACCAGCAGAGAATAGTCACCCCAAATCCTCTTAAAGGTACCAGAGAACTCTAGGGGAAGGATGAATGCAATATACCCGTTTTTTAGGTTGTGGTTATAAATACGTTATCTCATTTAAGTCTCAAACCAACCCAGTGAAGGTATTTTATTTTATGAGTCAGAGTGAGGAAACTCCCTTTACCAATGCAGACACATCAAGTATTCGACAACTTAATAGTCCTAAAGAGTGGGCTAAAAGGTTAAGTAATCTATCTGGGGACATACAGCCAGCATATGTCAGAGATTGACTTGACCTAAGGTCTTTCTGACTCTAACCCTTGCTTAGAGAGACAGTGTGGTAGAGTGGGAAGATCATTCATTTTAGAGTCAGAACACCTAGGTTCAAACCCTGCCTTTGATGTTTATTACCTTTTTGATTTTGATCAATAATCTAATCTCTTGGGACCTAAGTTTCCTCATCTATAAAATGAAAGGCTTGAATTAGATAATGTCTGAGGTCCTGTCCAGCTGCACATCATGGTCTCTAGCCACTAAACTATAACATCTTTCTATAATGGTTGTAGAAGTAATGATCAATGATGTTAGTGCTAGTGATGTGAGTTATATGCATCATGCTGCCAAAAGAGATGAACAATTTACATTTCTATAATATTTTGAGGTTTATTAAAAGTTCTCTCATTAAAATCCTGTGAATCAGCTAATATAAGTATGATTATCCCTGTTTGACAGATGCAGAAACTGAGGCTGAAAAAGATGAAGTGATATGTCCTCCAAGGCACACAACTTTGTTGTCATTGTTGTTGTTGAGTCATTTCTGACTCTTGGTGTTCCCATTTGGGGTTTTCTTGACAAAGATACTGAAGTAGCTTGTCATTTCCTTCCCCAGCTCATTTTACAGATGAGGAAATTGAAGTAAACAGGATTAAATGACTTGCCCAGGGTCACACAACTAATAAGTGTCTGAGGGCAGATTTGAACTCAGGAAGACGAGTCTTCCTGACTCCAGATTTGGCATTCTGTCTATTGCACCACCTCGCTTGCCCCAAGGCACACAGCTAATAAGTTTCAGAATCTGAATTCAAATTCAAGTCTCCTGGTTCCAAGCCCTCCCTATCAGTGGTGTCAAAAGTGGCAACCTGAATCCATATATAATGATCTCTGCCGGTTGAATATTGACTTAGTTTTAAAATGTAATGTTATTTATGTTTTATTGTATTTCAATTTATTTTGTTAACTCTTTCCCAATTACATTTTAATCTGATTCCAGTCATACTTGGATCACATATTGGAGAGTTCTGTTCTATATCTTGATGGTAGGAGCAATAACTGTAGCAATGATGACATGATACTATGGGACACTTTATAAATCAGCTTATTAACACATATGGTACAAACTGAGGTCATGTGTAGTGAAGGAGAGAGAAGGAAAGAAGAGAGCAGTCAGCTAATGGGAGGATGGTTTCACTCACCTTTTTATTCTCACCACTCTTTGGTATCAGTGGACCACCCAAACCAGGGCAACTTCTGCACAGACAACACAGTGTGATACAAACACCCGATCCTTACCTACCTGTCATTCCCTGACACCAGACAAACAACTCCCAGCTGCTAAAAGGAAGCATCTGCATATCCAAGCAGCTGCTTGCATCTTTGCTCAGAAGTTGTAAGGTGCTAGGGAATAAAGCAGCAGGTGTGAGCCCCACTGGGAGAAGGTAATAAAAGCTACAGCCATAAACAAGTTTATTATTGTTGTTAACTCAGAAAGTAAATGTCTTGAGTGCTAATAAAACATTGTGCTTTCGTTTCTCTTTCTTTCTTTCTTCCTTCCTTTCTTTCTCTCTTCCTTCTTTCCTTCCTTTCTCTCTCTCTTTCTTTCTCTTCCTTCCTTTCTTTCTCTTCCTTCCTTTCTCTTCCTTCCTTCCTTCCTTTCTTTTTCTTCCTTCCTTTCTTTCTTTCTTTCTCTTCCTTTCTTTCTCTTCCTTTCTTTCTTTCTCTTCCTTCCTTCCTTTCTCTTCCTTCCTTTCTTTCTCTTCCTTCCTTTCTTTCTCTTCCTTCCTTCCTTTCTCTTCCTTCCTTCCTTTCTCTTCCTTCCTTCCTTCCTTCCTTCCTTCCTTCCTTCCTTCCTTCCTTC
>NW_027185824.1:6635-16949 GCF_028583685.1 Petaurus breviceps papuanus | reverse complement strand
TCTATCTATCTATCTATCTATCTATCTATCTATCTATCTATCTATCTCCTCCAACAGCCCTAATAATGAGAAAGATCTCATGAGTTGCAAATATCATCTTTCCATGTAGGAATGTAAACAGTTCAACTTTATTTAATCCCTTATGATTTCTCTTTCCTGTTTACCTTTTCATGCTTCTACTGATCCTTGTTTTTGAAGAAACTGCTTGATTTTGTGTTATCTTTGTTGTATTTCCACAGTGCTTGTATTTTTTCTTTTGGGCAGCTTGCAATATTTTTTCCTTGAACTGGGAACTCTGGAATTTTGTAAGTTCAAAGGAGAGGTATTATGGTTCTTAATCCATTCTGCTCTCTGCCTCTGTTTTATGGGAGAGTTTATCACATTCACATTAACAGTTATGATTACTATTTGTGTCTTTTCCTCCATCGTATTCCCTCCACTGTTTATGCATTTATTTCTCCCTTTTCTTTTGCTATCCTTAAGAGTTTTCCTTTTGACCATCCCCTCCCTCTGTATTCCCTCCCTATAAACCCCCTCTGTTTTCCTACTTACTACTTCTTCCCTCCCTTCTAGCCCCCCCCCCTTTTCTTAACTGTTCCCCCTCCTACTGCCTGTAGGGTATGATAGATTTTTATACTTAATATAGTATGTTATTTTTTTCCTTGAACCAAGATTGATGAGAATAAATCTCATACAATGCTCCTCTCCCACCCCCTTTCCCTCTATTATGATTAGTTTTATGTCTCTTAATGATAGAGTCCTATATTTAATTGATAATGTTATTCCCTCCTCACACCAAAATCAATGACAGTGAAACTCATATAATGTTCATCTCCTTCCCTTTTTTCCTTCTATTATAATATGTTTTATGCCTCTTTGTGTGGCATAATTTAACCCTTTTCTGTTTCTTCCTCTCCTGTCCTCCCATTATGGACCCTTTGCACCCTTAATAAGGCTGTTTTTATCTTCCTTTTAGTTAATTTGCACCCACACCCTCTATTTATCTATATGCCTTTTAAATGTCATGATAACTATATGATACTCAATACTAACAGGTATTGGCTTTCCATAAAGGGATGTGAACAGTTTGCTTTTATTAAATAACAAGTTGCATGCGTGTGTGTGTGTGTGTATGTGTGTGTGTGTCTGTGTTGTCCATCTTTATTTTTCTTTGTATCTCTTGAGTCTTGTTTTTGGAGGTCAAATCTTTCATTGAGCTCTGGCTTTTTCATCAGGAAGGTATGGAAGTCCCTTATTTCATTGAATAACCATCTCCTTGCCTGAAAGATTATGCTCAGCTTTGCTGGATAGCTGATGCTTGGTTGTAGCCTGAGTTCCTTTGCCCTATGAAATATCATATTCCAGTCCCTCCAATCTTTCAATGCAGAAGCTCCTAGGTCCTGTGCGATTCTGCCTGTCATTCCGTGATGTTTGAATTGTTTCTTTCTGGCTGCCTGCAGTATTTTCTCCTTTAACTGATAGTTCTGGAATTTGGCTACAAAATTTCTTTGAGTTTTCAATTTGGGATCTCTTTCAGGCCATGTACAGTGGATTCTTTTGATAACTATTTTATCCTCTGGTTACAGGAACTCAGGGCAATTTTCCTTGATGATTTCTTGGAGGATGTTAACCAGGCTCTTTTTTCCATATGACTTTCTGGTGGACCTATAAATATTAGATTGTCTCTCCTGGATCTGTTCTCCAGGTCAGTTATTTTTCCATTGAGATATTTTACCTCTTTTTCTATTTTTTTTTTCATTATTGAGTCTTTGTTTCACTGATTCCTGATGCATCATAGAGTCATTAGTTTTGATTTGGCTTATTCTAATTTTTAGCCAATTATTTCCCTCAGCTAATTTTTGGAGCTCCTTTTCCATATGTTCAGATATAATTTTTAGATATTTATTTTCTCCAGTTAGATTTTGAACATCTTTTTCTATTTCACACATTTTACTTTTTAAGGAGCTACTTTCTTCACTGAACAGTTTTTTTTTTCTATTTTCACAGTGGTAATTAAAAAAAATGGTCAGTTTATCTTCTACCTCACTAATTTATTTTTTAAAGTCCTTCCTGATCTCTTCCAAGAACAATTTTTGGGTTTGAGAACTGTTCACATTCCCTTTTGAGGCTTCAGCTGTGAGTGTAGAGTCAATGCGGTCTCCTTCTGAATTTGGTTCTTCAGGCTCACAATAATATGATTCTAAAGTCTTGGTCTTTGCAAACTTTTTTTTCCATTTTCCATTTTTTCCATTTTCCCACTCTTAGCCATGCTCTTCCTCTAGGACTCCCAAGATTTTAGTTGGTTCCACTGCTATAGGATTTTACTCTGGGGAAATAATTTCTAAGTTTTCAGGGTCAGAGGGGAGCATTAGTGCAGCTGCCATTCTAGTCCCTGGAATTTCAGGTAGGTAATTTCTAGATTTCCAGAATGTGGGTTGATAGTCCCAGAAGTAGCTGATGTCCCTGACATGGGCCCTGCGTTTGTCTCTTACCCAGCTCTGACATATCCCCACTCCTTCATTGATGTGCCTGGGAATGACCCCTTTTGTTGGTGGATCAGCTTTTCCTTATGTCCACCTCATCACTCACTGCATCTACCTCATTGTGTGCTGCATCTGCTTCATTGTGTGCTGTTTGTATCTGCCTTTTCATATTCTGACTGTGTCTGCAACTTTCCCTTTTTAAAAAAAGATTTAAAATGGACTCTATCATGGTGACATCTGTCTTCTTTGTCTGATTTATAAAAGAGACATATCTTTCCAATTTTGGAAGAAATAAATTACCAATTTTTTGTAACAGCCCCCCAGTGAATCTAAGACCAATCATTGAACAATACCAATAGCAAAATGCTATATCTGTTTTATTTCCATTAATTTAACAAAAACAAACAAACAAAAAAAAGAAACTGAATACATCTATTATGTTAAAAAACATTTCAATAAATAGTAGTATGTCCATGAAGTCAGATATTATGGTTCATTAATTTAATAATATGAGTAAAGAGGGGTGGCTAGGTGGCTCAGTGAATGGAGCACTGGCCATGGAGTCAGGTTGACCTGAATTCAAATCTTGCCTCTGACACTTAACACTCACTAGCCATGTGACCTTGGGCAAGTCACTTAACCCCAATTGCCCTGCCTTCCCCCCTCCAAAAATAAAAAAAAGAATATGAAATATGAAAATAATTCTAAATCAAGGTATAAAATGAAATGAAAAGATACAAGAATTACACAATTCATCCAAATTGCATATAAAAAAAGATATCAAAGGCAGATATATGACTTCAGATGGGCATGGCAGGAGACCTGAGGAAGAAATGCATTTTTGTTGTGCTTTTTTTTTCCTGTCAGTTTATAAAAGGTTTAAAATATATTTGCAATACAGGTTATCTAATTGTTTTTTTGCACTTGTTTTTTGAGGTTCTTATGCCCCAATATATGCTGAATTTCTTTAAAGATCCCATTTAAAGCAGAGAGATATGTGCATAGTAAAGGTAAAAGCCTAGAATAGAATATATTATGCTTCATCTGAAATTTAAAAGAAAGCAAGGGTAGCAATCCTGATCTAAGACACAGCATTCCTTACAGGTTATATATTTGTAATCATGCAAAACATATTCCCAGTAGTCTTGTTGTGAAATAAAAGATAGAAAAAAAAGCCTAAAGAAAAATAAAGTAGAAAAAAAGTTGCTTCAATGTGTATTCAGACTCCATCAGTTCTTTCTCTGAATATATAGCATTTTTTTCTTCCTAAATCCAAAGTTGCCACATATTATTGTATTGCTGAGAATAGCTGTCATTCACATATTATCATCTTACAGTACTGATGTTACTTTGTACCCAGTATATTTCATTTTGAATCATAACCCATGTAAAGTATTTCTAGGTTTTTCTGAGAGCATTCTGCTCAGTATTTCTTATAGTACAAAGGTATTCCATCATAATTACATTCCAAAACTCAATTAGCCATTCCTCAATTGATGTGCATTCCCTCAATTTCTAATTTTTGCTCATAGAAAAGAGCTGCTAAAAATATTTGTACACATTTAGATCCTTTTATTTTTTTTAAATCTCTTTTGGAACACAGAGCTAGTAGTGGTATTGTTATGTAAAGGGTATGCATTGGGGTGGCCAGGTAGCCTGGCGAGTAAGAGCACCGGCTACAGATTTGGGATAACCTGGGGATCCAATCCAGGCTCAGACTCTTAGCACCCACCCAGAAACACCTGGCCGTGTACCCTTGAGCAAGTTATTTAACCCCAATTGCTTTAAAAAAAAAAAAGGGTATGCATGGTTTTATAGCCTCTTGGGCAAAATTCCAAATTGCTCATTAGAATGGTTTAATCAATTCACAGCTCCAACAACAGTACAGCAATGTCTCATTTTTCCCACATCTCTTCCAACATATATAATTTTTCTTTTCTATCCTATTATCTAATCTATTGGATATGACATAGTAACTCAGAATTGTTTTAACTTATATTTTCTCCAATTAATAGTTAAAATATTTTAATTTGTTTGTAGATAGCTTTAATTACTTCATCTGAAAACAAATTATATCTTTTGATCATTTATCAATTGGGGAATGGCTCTTATTTTTTTTCCCATAAATTTGATCCAGTTATGTTAGTTAGTTATATATGTTAGGGCAATGAGGCCTTTATCATAAAAACTTGTTTCAAAATTTTTCCCAGTTACTATTGCTAACTATATTTCCCTCCATCTTATTCCTCCTACCCCATTTATTCTATTCTCTCTCTCCTTTCATTCTGTCCCTCATCAAAAGGGTTTTGCTTCTGATTACCCCTTCACCAAATCTGCCCTCCCCTCTATCATACCCTCCCCATCTCTTATCATATTCTATTTCTATTTTCCTGTAGGCTAAGATAGATTTCTATACCCTATTGAGTATGTATGTTATATATTTGGTATATCAACACACTCTCAGGAGATGGGTAGCATTCCATATTATAAGCCCTATGGCATAGTTCTTCAGCATTCCAGAGTTTTTAAATATTTCAAAATTGTTTGTTTTGGTATTGTTGTTGTTACTCTGTAATCATTCCTCCTGGCTGCATCAAAAGACCTTGATTTTCCTGCTATAGTTGCTTCCCATGCAAAACTTGTTTTTAAATTATACAAAAGGTGTTATATATATATATGTAGGTGTCATCCTCTCGATATAGTTTTACATTTTTTTTCAGAAAGAACTGTATCTTCTGTTACATCACTAAAACAATGTTAGAAATTAGTTAAGCACTTAAAAATATTCTTTGATTCCCTCAATGTACCTTCATCCCTAGTCTTACTTAGAATCCAGCCTTGCATCCTCTCCCATGTTATATATTGGATAATCTAAAGTATGCCAATTCAACAGCACTACTTTAAGCATACAAATGTGACTCTTTCCCTGATGGCCCCAGAGAGAGTTCCGTAAGGATGAGATGGCTGTATCTGCTAGAAATCCTTGCCATTCTTTCATTTTCTTTTCTCAGAAGACTTAATAGCCAAATTAGTCTTGTACTTGCAAAAGCATCACTTCTATGCTGAACAGAGAGGAAAACCTCTGCTATTAACATGAGTGGTGGTTATATTTAGAAGCTGCTAGCATGAAAATAAAAACATAGTCTGCATGCTTCCCTAAGAAGTAAACTACCAGCAAATCCTTTTAAAATATTTTAAGTTGTATGGACCTCTAAGGAGAAATCTCATGTGTACAATCAAAAGGAGAGCACAGAGTGCTAGAAATTGAAATATTGCTCAAAGCTGGAGAAATGGAAATACTGTGCAAAGGTTACTCTGAGCAAAATCATTAACTCATTGAAGTATGTTTTTTGTATCCTTTATGGCACCCTTCTGGTTATTCAATTTTACAATATTTCACCATAACTATGGGACATAATTTATAAAGGAAAAGCCTTTAAGGCAGGAAGATCTGTAGTCAAGACCCACCTTTGAAATATAGTGGCTGGTTGATCCCTTGGCAAATCATTTAACCTCTCCATGTGCTAAACAGTCCTCAAAGGCTTTAAGTTGAAGACAAGGTATGGACCTGCATTATTAGAGAGATTTTATTTATCCAGGAGCTTCTCATGTCAATAGAATCACATTTCCTGTACCTATCATTTATCATTTTTGGTGCCCTATCTTCCTCCTCTTAATTACATAGGTGTCTAGTGCTAAGATAACTTTATTATGTTGCATTTTCTCAAAAGGAAAACAAAATGGTAAAACTAATTATAGTAACATGGTGTTTTGGTATTTTGAAATCTTTAAAAAAATGTGAAATTTAAAGAAACCCCAAAGAGAGAGCAATTCTTAGCTCTTATCTATATGTAGGCAGGCACGAGAGACAGAGAGAGACAGACAGACAGACAGACAGACAGACGGAGACAGACAGAGAGACAGAGACAGAGACAGAGAGAGAGAGAGAGAGACAGAGACAGAGAGAAAGCATTTATGTACCAGCAGCTGTTTTAAGTACAAAGCATACTAACACAAGTAAACAAGACATCTTCTACCATCGAAGAGCTTATTCTAGTGAGAGATGATAACTTGTAAAGAGGTGCTGCTCAGGAGAAAGTGGAAAAGAGGGATACACACAAGGGATCTTGTGAGGACATTCTATGAAGGTATGTAAGCCTGGTTCCTATCAACATAAAGAAAATTCATTATTTATCATAAATATGAAGACCCATGATGTTCTTCCAGGAGAATCTGTACAAATTTATCATCTTTCTTTAACATAAAATCTGTGTTGGTTCTCTTCCATCAGACTGAAAACACCTTTAGCAAATGTGCATTTCCTTGTTTTGTGCCTTTCCTAATATTTGTTAGCAGACATTGAAGGGATTATTTCTTTTATTGTATCTTTCAAATGGAAGGCAGCTAGGTGATAAAGAACCTAGAGCACTGGGCTTGGAATCCAAGACTCATCGTAATGAGTTCAAATCAGGTCTCAGATACTTCCTAGCTTTGTGGCCCTGGGAAAGTTATTTAATACTGTTTGCCTCAGTTCCTTGTCTGTAAAATGAGCTGGAGAATAAAATGCAAACCGCACTAGTAATCTTGCCAAGAAAACTCCATATTGTGTCATGAAGAGTCATACATGACTGAAATGACTAAACAATAACAAAAGTCTTTGAAGGAACCTACAATTATCTTGATATATGAATGAGAGACACTTTGTTGGAAGAACACTTTTAAGGCTTCATTTTTCTCTAAAAATGATTTATTTTTCATAAACTTTAAACAGCACAATGGGACCTTGTATTTTCTGCATCATTCAATCAATTGCAAAGTAGTAAAGGTACTCTCCATTATACTTAGTTAACAAGTCTTTTTAAGCCCTTACTATCTGCTAGAAAATATTAGACAAACAATGGAAATGCATATTAAAAGGGCATATATAAACATAAACATGGGTAAATATATGTGTGCATGTGGGCATACATATGTACAAATTCATACACACATACAAAGAGAGAAAACTGATGCCTGTTGGTAAGGAATATATATATATATATATATATATATATATATATTATAAAGGAGGAGACAACATGTAATAATTATCTACATATAATATTTATAAAGAGTAAATAAAGATAATCTGAAAATGGAAGTCATTAGCAGCTAGCAAGGACTGGAAAAGAACTACTGTAGAAGATAGAATTTGAGTTGTATCTTGAAGAAAGCCAAGTTAACTAAAGTGGAAGTGAGAAAAAAGAGAATTCCAGGCAAATAGGTGGTATGGTTATTGGACCTCCAGTCATGGAATCAACACAATCTGATTTCAAATACTGCTTGAAACATGGTATGCATGATCTTTAGTATATAATTTAACATCTTGAACTGTTTTCTCATATGTAAACTAGAAATAATTATCGTGCCTACTTTACTGGTGTAAGGATCAAATGACATAATATTTATAAATTACTATAAACTCTCAATGGTTTCCTATTTTGAACACTGATATCCAACTGGAATATATATCCATTAAATTCTTCAGAGTTTGATTGTGGAAGTTCTGTGAATATAAGTGAATGATCATGCAATAATTCATCATTCTTATCAACGGTAGGTAGTGAATAGGTGAAAGTGAAGCAGATTAGGAATGATAGGGACTGAGTTGGAAAAATTTCCAGATAACCTGTGATATGGGTATGTGAAATTCTAAGTCCAAGTGTAATGTGGCACATTGACATATATTGCAAGAAATAACAATATGTCATTTCAGATTGGTTTCAGAGGAACCCACGCAGAAAGATAAAAGTATAAATGTAATGTATTGAAGTAGGTTAATATGAGCATGGAGGAGAAGGGTGGCATGAAATGTTAATGATGGCAAGAAAGAGGAAGAGACTTCATGGTTTGATAGGCATAAAGGAGATACCTTTAAAATAAATAGGTCCACAATATTAGCAAAACAAGTTTGTGATCCTGTGATAAAACTTTAAGAGATATAACCTAAAGAGGACTAACTGCTGTCTACTAATTTCATACACCATTTGGAGTTTGCAGATTGGAATCCATATTCACTAATTCAACAAAAAAAAATAGTGAGTACCTGCTATTTACCTGACCCTATGCTAGGCAAAGGCTCCATAGATGAATTAAAAAAAGAAACAAAAATTAAAACATAAAAGTCCCCTTCTTTCAAGGAGTTAATATTTTATTGGAATATCCAGTTGATGTAATGAATTCCAGGAGAGAAAGTGGTGATGTTTCACTTGCATTAGTATTCAAAGTAGCTTCTTAAAGTAGTAACATATTCAGATTGTATACCAATAGAGTCGTGTGTGTGTGTGTGTGTGTGTGTTTGGTAAGCTATAAACACTTCTATTTTGATAGACTTCTAGGGATTCTCTTATTTCTGGCACTCATCAATAATCTAATATAGATTTTTGTTTTTGTTGCTGTAAAAGACAAATCACTGAAGAGTAATAAATTGGACAGAATATCATACAATTTGTGATTATTTAGTAGATAAAGGTAATTATTCAAATTTAAGTTAACATTTTCTTGAGGTATTTTCTTCCATTCTCTCACTTCCCAATAATCAATGTATATGCTGATACAAGTATAGAGATGCATTCTCAGACTTCTTTCCTTCCAGAAATATTAGATATAGAAGAAAAATATTGTGAGCCTAATTAAGGAAATGCTAATATCATTTCTGAAAAGCAACATATAGACTGTCCATTTCCAAAGGACCAATTAAATACAAATATTCTTCCCAACACAGCATGAAATAATAATTAAAGAGGAAATCTTTTTTTTAAGTAAATAATTTTAATGAACATTGATGAAAGCTAGAGGAATTGAGAAAGCTTTAGGAGTTTGGGAAGTGTCTAGCTACACAAATTATTTTTAAGAGCTTTGGTACAGATGCCTTTTTTGCTAATGGAATGAAGTGTTTTCCTTCCCTTTATCAATGTTTTATATGATGTCTTAGCAGAATCAGTGCAGTAATCCTGTACTTGTAGTCATAGAAACTTTTACATTATCCATTCTGTTGTTTTAATGCTTCCCCCATTGCTTTTCTCCACTTGCATAACAAAAAAGCCAAAAATACATTTTTCAATAGAATATAAACTCAAAATATTTTAATATTTTTCCAGACATGGCATGTTCTATATGTAGAAGTTTCACTGGAAAGTAGATTTGAAAGGAGTAAAAACTATTGAGTTATTAACAGTACCAAGAACAGAATATCTTCCATTGACACTGACAGGTTTTTAAAAAAAGGCTTTCTCTTTCAAGTAGTCTTTAAAACAAAGAATAATATTCTGTTTAGACATATATATGTAGAAAATATTATGCAACTCATTGTTGTCAGGGTTTAGAATACTTTTGCTTGCTGTCTGATAGGTTTGAGACAGAATGGTATTTGGAAGATTCTTTCAATCAAGACTGAAAATTCTATTGGCAGAGTGTATTGGACAAATATAAACAGGTAGCAAAAAGAAAGAGTAAATAAGTTACCCGTTTTTGTGACAGATAAGGTGTGTACAGGCTGTGGAGGAAAAGAATTAGGTTCTTATATGAACCATCTTATGGTTCTTACTAAACAAGCAATAGTTTGGTATAGTAATGAATACTCTCTGATGATATGACAGAAAATATTAAGAGTTCACATTTATTACAAATTACAGACAAAATATTTTAAAGTGTTTTCAAGTACTAAAATATTAAGGACCTCATCTTCTAATTACAAAAGAAGTTGTCTAAGAAGATAAATTAGAGTTATCAATAAAGACACAGAAAGAGAGGGAGAGAGAGAGAGAGAGAGAGAGAGAGAGAGAGAGAGAGA
>NW_027185824.1:0-6535 GCF_028583685.1 Petaurus breviceps papuanus | reverse complement strand
AATTAAATAAAAAAAAATAAAAAAAAAAAAAAAATAAAATAAAAAAAAAAAAAAGAAAAAAAAAAAAGAAAAAAAGAAGAAAAAAAAAAGAGAAAGAGAAAAGGAGTACTACAAAAAGACAGAGAAAGAAAGAGAGAGAGAGAGAGAGAGAGAGAGAGAGAGGGAAAGGGTGGGAGAGACATTCTGTACAAATGCCTATTAAAAGATTAGCATGCACACATTTATGTATATACCTATACATGCACACACGCATATATAGACATGTGAATGCAAGCACATATACACACATGAATATATATGTATAGGTGTGTGTATATGCATACACATATAGAAACTCAATACACATACATGCATACACAAATACATACATACATGAATCTATACACATACGTTTATGTGTGTGTGCATTTAATGATCAAGTTAGTTTCTCATGACAAATTACATTTAAATTCTCTCACTGTTTAAATATAATTTGAAAGGAGTCTATTCACATCATCAACAAGATGTCTGGCAAAACATTTTCTTTCATCCTTTCAATCTTTCAAAACTCTCTAAAAACAGAGATCATATGACAAAGATAAAGGCAACTGTAGCTTTCTACAAGATATAGGATGCCCAAAATCCAAAATAAGATTAAAAAAAACCCAGTAAATCAAGCTCAATGACCCAGAACTGACTCTGCACCTTTCCCACAACCCCCATCTTACAGGCAGTGAAGCTGCACTGACAGACACAATAGGACAACACAAGATTACAACAAAATGCACTCCCACACCCTAGTTACCTCTTTATCTTTCCAATTACATGTAGAACCCTGCTCCTTACTGGAGAATGCCCCAGGATTATCAGTCAGCTTTAACATAGTCCCATTGGAGTCTGCAATCCAGAGACACTTTTTTTGTGAAGCTCTGAATTGATGGTGTGGGGAAAACAGACTCTGAATGATCATTGCTAGGGCCGAGAACTGAAGACAAGAGAGAATGGAATAAGTGATCAGGATAGGATATAGTGCATATGTGGAAACAAATGCAACACTTTGCCACATCTAATAGAAAGAGCAGAGAATGTAGCTGAGATGAGTAGTTCTAGGTGCCCAAATGTCAGTTGGCACAGAGACCAAGCCTGGTGAACCATGATTGGCTTAGTTTGGAAGGAGGCTGAGAAGGTTTGAGATATTGCCTAAGGAATCAACAATCAGAAGGCAAGAAGTCAAGAAGTGAGGGATAAGTAAAATGGGAGGGGGAGGAGGAATGAAAGCACTAATAAATTCAGGATAAATAAATATTGAAGACCTTGACTGTAGAAAGAAAGAAAAAATAGTAACAATAGAAGAAAATTTGGCTTCCAAATCTAGTAAAATGTTCAATTATCTATGAAGAATACTGAAAAAATAAGGGGGAAAATGAACTATCATGGGTGATACAGGAGCCCTGTGGAATTTGTGAAAAATATAGAAATGTAACATGCTTTTCTCGGTAAATGAGAATTAGGAAATTAAAATTTGTTTACTGCAAAGCAAAAAAAAAGCAGAAAAACTAAATTTTCAATGGAAAGCTTCACTATAGTAGAGAAGAGAGAATTGGGAATGCAAATATACAGTATTAAAGAAAACAACACAAACCACAACACAGAAGGCAGGTAAATGACAATAACTTCAAAAGAAAATATTCTCACAATGTGAGCAAAGCATATTTCTCTTAAGTACACAATGTATAGAAATGACCAAAAGAATATGGTAGGATTAAAAAAAAAGAAACAACTAAAAGTATATTGAAGAAATTAATAGAACATAACTTCTCCAAACTTCTCAACATAGAAAATAATGTAATATTCTTCCAAATGGTATAATTTACAAATCATCTCCAGGAAAAAATAAAGCTGAAATCTCCTTGACATATTTTGATCAGATTCAACAACTTAATTAAGAATCAATAAATTCAAAATGCTATCAGGAAAAGAAAGCACTTCAAACACAAAGAAAAAGACATGCAAATAATTCAAGACTCTACAACACCAACTAGAAAAAGGAAGGGGTCATAGTATGTTATGGTATGAAGAGCAATGGTGCTCTGAATATGTCACAGTATGATCTATCCCACTAATCACAGTTTAATCATAAAGGATAAACAATAAATATCCAATAATAAAGAAGAGTTTAAAATATTGTTTTTAGAAAACTAGCACTGAGGGCAGAGTCAAGATGGTGGAGGAGAAATAGGACTTCCATGGGGCTCCAGCTTTCACCTCCTCCATTTCATGTAAAACGTGATTGAAAAAAAAAACTTTGGAGCTATAGAACCCACAAAATGACATAGAGAAATTAATCTCCCTGTGAGGACAGCCCAGCAAGCTCGCAGGAAATGGCCAGCACAGTGCTATGGGAGCTGAGCCCTACCTGCACAAATTGGAGGCTCTGGCCTCAGGGCGACCACAACGATGCTCACTTTAGATCACCAGCAGCTGAGGTGGTTGACAGAATTATCAATACATAGATCCTAAGAAAAAAGTGAGAGGTTAGTGCAGTGTGGACTTCAGGATCCAGTAGTTTGAGAGAGTGGTTGGCCTTTGCCCCCAGGATGAGAACTGACTGAGGCATAGAGGGGGCACAGGCACTGGCAGCAACTTGGCAGCTTCACCTCCTGGTCTTCAGATTGTAGGGGGACAAAGCAACCAGTCTAAGGGGTAATAGTTCTTGCTTTAACCTGCTTGGATCTGGATTGTGGTCTAGGATGGAGGTCCTGGGGTGGGTGAACAGGTTGCAAGACCATGTAGAGGCTACAAAGAGGGCACAAAACTAATATCTTTGGCAGATAAAAAAACCCTGCAATTGAGATGCAGCTCCCCTGTCTGGTAGCAGAGCCCTACTACTGCAAAAAGCACAAAAGTCAAGTAATTTAGTGGCAACATGAGCAAAAGAGGGAAGCAAAGTAAGCAGAGCAACCCAAGTTTACACTCCTATTTTGGGGTAAAAAATATCAAAGAATGGAAAATGAGGAAGACAGTGAAGTCAGAATTCCTACACCAAAAGCTTCCAAGAAAAATATGAGCTGGTTATAGGCTATAGAGGACCTTAAGAAGGATTTTGAAAACCAAATAAGAGAAGTGGAGGAAAAATTGGGAAGAGAAATAATAATGATACAAGAATATTATGGAATGAGAGTCAGTAACCTGACTGAAGACTAACTCAATTGGCTAAAGAGCCTCAAAAGGACAATGAGGAGAAGAATGCCTTAAACAGCTGAATTTGACAGATGGGAAAAGAATCTCAAAAGCTCACTGGAGAGAATCATTCTTTCAAAATTAGATTGGAGGAAAGAAAAGCTAGTGACTTTATGAGAAATCAAGACACTATAAAACAGGTCCAAACAAATGAAAAAAAAATAGAAGGCAATGTGAAATATCTCATTGGGAAAACCACTGATCAGAAAATAGATCCAAGAGAGATAATTAAAACAAAAAATTAGACTACTGAAAAGCCATGATAAAAAAAAGAACCTAGAAATCATCCTTCAACAAAGTCTCAAGGAAAATTGCTCTGATATTTTAGAACCATAGGGCAAAATAGAAGTTGAACAGATCCACTGATCACCTCCTGAAAAAAAAAAAGATCCCAAAAAGAAATCCCTAGGAATATTAGAGCCTGGTTCTGTAATTCCCAGATCAAAGAGAAAATATTACAAGCAGCCAGGAAGAAACAATTTCAATATTGTGGAAATACAGTCAGGATATCACAGGACCTGGCAGCTTCTACACTGAGGGATTGAAGGGCTTGGGATATGACATTCTGGAGGTCAAAGTAGCTGGGATTAAAACCAAGAATCACCTATGCAGCAAAACTGAGTATCATGTTTCAGGGGAAAATATGGTCATTTAATGGAATAGAGGACTTTCAATCATTCTAGATGAAAAAAAAAAACAGGGTTCAATAGAAAATTTGACACTCGGATACAAGAAGCAAGAGAAGCATGAGAAGGTAAACAGGAAAAAGAAATCAAAAGGAACGTATCAAAGTTGTATTATTTACATTCCTCCATGGGAAAAAAAATAGTAATTGAAATGTATTAAAATTTTCACAGTATGACAATAGTTGAATGGAATAGAAATGTGTATTTACATGTGTGTATATGTATATGTATGCATATACACACATATACATATATGCATGTATATATAGATATACACACATACATATGCATGCATATACACATATGTACATATATGTCTATATAGAAAGGTACATGAGTATATGAATACATATGTGAATGTTTGTATACATGTGTACAGGTATACATAGATAGAGGGCACAGGACCAATTTTATACAAAGGGATGATACTTAAAAGGTGAAATAGGAATATAATGAGAGGAGATGGGGATAGATAGAATGGGGTAAAGTATCTCACATAGAAGAGGCAAGGGAAAATGGTTACAATGGAGGGGAAAAACAGGAAGGCAAAAGGGAATGGGTCAACCTTATTCTCACTGAATATGGCTTAGGGCAGGAATGAGATACACACTAAATAAGGTATCTCACCCTACAGGAAAGTAAGGGAAAGGGGATGAGAGGAGGAGTGATGGAAGGTAGGGCAGGCTATAGGGGAGGGAAGTTGGAAGCACCCACTTTTGCAAAGGGACAGGATTAAAATAGAGAATAGAACAATTGTGAGGTGGGATAGTAGGGAGGGAAATATAGTCAGTCTTTTACAATATATCGACTATGGAAATGTTTTACATAGCTTAACCTGTACAACCTATATAGAATTGCTTATCTTCCCCATAAGGGTGGGTGACAAGGCAGGAAGAGAATGAATCTGGAATTCAAAGTTTTAAAATCAATTGTATATATAACTTTAAAATAAACTGGGAAATAAGATATAGAGGCACTGGGGCATAGGGATCCACCATGCCCTACTGGATCATTGTTTGGGGTTTGTGGGTAGGGGAAAAATGGGGAAAATTTTAGTGAATCAAAGTCGTATGAACATGAACTATGTAAACTGGAAGTTAATAAAATATTTGATTAAAAAAAAAAGGAAAGAAAACCAGCACTGAATCTTCTTTTAAAAAAAATTCCAAAAACTAAATTTCAGGAGGAGTAAAGGAATTCCAAAAGCAACAGGGTGACAAGAGAAAGACATTAAGAGACTTCTTTCTAAATATACATAAAGTTGGAGGCGGCTAGTTGGCACAGCGAATAGAGCAATGACCCTGTAGTCAGGAGGACCTGAAGTCAAATCCTGCCTCAGATAATTAACACTTACTAGCCATGTGACCTTGGGCAAGTCACTGAACACCAATTGCTTTGTCTTTCCCCCATATCATTTGAACAATAGATTCCACTTCTGTTTTTATATCCGAAAGAAACTACAGGAAAAGAAAAATGTAAATATATACTCTAAAATAAGTACAATGCAACTTTTATGATAGCTAAGAATTAGAAACAAAATAGTTTTCCATGAAAAGAGGAATGGCCAAAATTTTTGGTCACATGGATGCAATGAATATTATTGTCCTTTAAGAAATGATATATGTGATGAATACAGAGATGCATGGAAAGACCTAGATTAACCTATGAAGAATGAAGTAGAGTAAGGAGAACCAAGAAAATAATAAATATGTGTGAGTGAGGGTATGTGTGTTTGTGTGTATATATATATTATATGCGTGTGTGTATTAGCACATATATACACTTATACACATACATACCACACACGCATACATCTTATAGAAATCAATATGGAATGAATGAAATATTTGAAAAAACAAAATAAATATAACAAAATTTTAAAGATCTATCAGGATTTAGAATATGTGAGAAAACACCCATAATGCACCGTTTGTACAGATAAGAACTTCACAAGTTTACATATTACATGTTTTCAGACTGTTTTTCAGTTATGCTGACATTTTTGGTTTCTCTTTTCAAAAATCGTATTTGTTATATGAAATGGCTCTCTGAGAGGAGAAGGTATAGGGACACATTGATACTATACTGTTTTAACAAATAGAAAGTTAGGTATAAAATTTGATTGTAATTTCCTAAAATACTTGAGATTTCTAAGTGATAGATGTAGAGATAGTCCAGAAGTAGAAAAATATGGCAAAGGGTTTTCTAACTTCCCACCATGACAATTAAATTGGTCCATGATGGAATGTGCAAAAAGGAGTAGAAAGGGTAGTCAGGGAAGCTGTGTTATCATAGGAGGAAATCAGGACTCAGTGAACACAAGCATATGACAGAGCAAAAAAGAAAGCAGTTTAAGATGAAATAAAGTTTTTTTGTTTGTTTGTTTTTACTATGGAGTAGACATGACAGAAACCACAGAGGAAGCACTTGACTTGACTGGATAACCAGTTTTCTGATTTCTGTATTTATTTTATTCTATTTTTGCAGTTGAATTCTGAGTCATCTAGTTAGTGTAGTCGATACAGGTCTGGATTTAGAGTCAATAAGATATGAGTATTTTGTTTCAGACATTAGCTTTGCTACCAGCTTCCTTCCTTCCTTCCTTCCTTCCTTCCTTCCTTCCTTCCTTC
>NW_027185823.1:11793-20348 GCF_028583685.1 Petaurus breviceps papuanus | reverse complement strand
CTTCCTTCCTTCCTTCCTTCCTTCCTTCCTTCCTTCCTTCCTTCTTTCTTTCTTTCTTTCTTTCTTTCTTTCTTTCTTTCTTTCTTTCTTTCTTTCTTTCTTTCTTTCTTTCTTTCTTTCTTTCTTTCTTTCTTTCTTTCTTTCTTTCTTTCTTTCTTTCTTTCTTTTTTTGATGGAGGAAGGCTGGGCAATTGCCCAAGGCAAGTCACATACAGCTAGAAAGTGTTAAGTGTTTGAGGTTGGATTTGAACTCAGACCCTCCTGACTCCAGGGTCAGCACTCTGTTCAATGCACCACCTTTCTTCCTCTTTTTTTCTCTTTTGAGGATAAAATTAGGAAATATTTGTAAAATGCTTTGCAGGACTTAAGGTGTCACACAGATGCAACAATATTAACACCAGATTTTATAATATATAATTTCTTATCCTATAATGAATTATGTTGTATTATATAAAACATTATCATCATCATTATTTTTCCCCCTTCTACTGTATCTTCATTTTGTTCATTTATTTCCTCCTAGATTTTTATTCTAGCATTGTATATTTGAGGGCCTATGACTTAATGACATATCAGTCATTGACCTCAACACACCAGGATCTCAAGGACATCTCTGTGACCATTGTCTACAATTAACTGTGAAAAAGACATGGCAAGAAATCATGTCATGTAGAGATTATGAATTTATGTTTGGAAAGACTCTTGTAAATGACAACTCCTCATTTTACAGACATGGAAAATGAGTCCTAGATAAATGAGCTGACTTAATTATATTCACTCATGTAATAAGTATCAAATCAAAGAGTAGAATTTGGATACTGTGACCCAAAGTTCAGAATTCTTCCTATCAATTTTGTGAGATTGCCATGTTAAAGCAGTTTTTATTATTTTAATATAATCATCCTTCCAATTCCTTTGTTCCATATTGAAATTTAGATTTTATTTCTTTTGATCAATTTTCAATTAAGAACAAAGATTCTATTCATAATAATATAAAGAATATGAAACTGTGTATGAGGAGAGAATCATGTGACAGTTGATGAAGAACTGATTTCTCATTCAATGACTTCTGAAAAATACTGTATGATCCACAAGAAACCATTTTCCTCTCAGTGCCCCTCGAACACTTCTTTAATGCTATAAGTTATACATAACTGCCTACCTACATTGGATGAGGGTGTTTCCTTAGCAGAAATTCTTTATTCTTTGAAATCTCAGATCTAAACTTATATGAGCTAATAAATCCATCAATAATCAATCAATTATTATTTACTATAAGGCAGTCACCATGCTAGATTCTAAGGATACAGAGACCAAAATAAAAGTTTCTGCCCTCAAGAAACAGTTTTTATTTTCTTAAGAGACATGGAATTTACTCATTAAAAAATCATCCTCACACATATTAAATACAGATAAATACAAATATATGCATATAACAACAATTATAAAATTAGAATAGCACTGATACAGAACCTTAATATTTGTAAAACAATTTACAAATGTGATCTCATTTTATTCTCACAACAATCCAGGAAGAGAGGTGATATATAGGACTGAACTTATGATTTCCTTTGTGGAGGCAACTTTTTTTTGGCTGTGTTTCCTAAGATGTGTGATTCATAAGAAGTAAACCTTTTACTCATCTACATAGTTGTACTCCAGCTAACATACCAAGCACCAACCCTTATTAGAAACAAAAGCAAGTACATAAACATCTATCTTTGGCTTCCAAAAAGGAGAAAGATATATGAACTAGCTCTATATCAATAAAACTATAGTACTGAGGTAGCTAGGTTGCTAGGTAGATAGAAAGCAGGCCCAAATTCAGACAAACATAAGCTTAAATCTAGCCTCAGGTGCTTGTTAGCTGTATGAGCAAATCTGTAGCCTGCCAGCCTCAGTAGCATCATCTGTAAAACAGAAATAATAGCACCTTCCGCCCTGTGTTGCTGTGAGGGTAAAATGAATTAATAGTTGCAAAATGCTTCATAAACCTTAAGTATTAAGTAAATGCTAGCTATTATTAGTACCTCTTTTGGTGACTGTTTTTTTTTTTTCTTAATAACTTTTGAAAGCAGTATATGCTTGAACTTGATGCGAATGTGTATTGACTTCCTAGCTAGATTGTAAACTCCTGAAAGATAGGTGGCAGGCCTTGTAAGGGATGATTATGAAGAAGATTATATTATGTTGTTTTAAGAACTGCAAAATAGGAGGGAGGCCAAAGGCAAGATGGCAGAGTAAAAGCAGGAACTTCCTTGAACTCACACCCCAACCATCTCTAATACCTGCAAAAAATGACTCTAAATAAATTTTAGAGTTACAAAACTCATAAAATGACAGAGTAAAACAAATTTCCCACTGAAGGCAGCCTGGCAAGCTAAAAAGAAGGGTCTAACACAGTGGGTTGGGAGCAGAATGCAATCCAATGTGGACCACACCAGCACAGACTAGTAGCACACACCAGGGAGGAGGAAACCTCCGAGGACTGAATCATTGGCAGCTTTGGCTGTTTCCAGACTTCTAAACCCACAAACATAAAAGAAAAAGAAAAAGTGTAGTGGTGAAACTCTGTTGGACCTGGGTGACAGAAGAGTACAGTCTGGTCCCTGCTCCCAAGGTGGTGGAGGAGGCACCTCTGGCAGCTGAAGGGACAGGGTGGCAGGTTCAGGAGCTCCAGGCACACAGATGATGAGGGAGACCAAGAAGCTAATCAGAGGGAAATTGAAGGAATCCCTTTGGTGGTGCTGAGGTAGTATTCTCTTGCTTTGCTCTGCATGTATCTGGGTTGCAGGCTTGGGTGGCAGTCCTTAGTTGAGGAGTGCTAGCATGGCAGCCCTTGTGCAGGCTGTGGACAGGCAGTACTCCTCAGTTCTGAGGCATGTAGCTAGAAGAAGTTCTGACATCAGATGTGCAAAACCCGAGAAATTTGGCACACAGCCTTCTCCAATCTGGAAGCAGAGTCCTAATGTGACAAAGAGCTCAAAAGTCAAATATTTTACTGGCAAGATGAGCAAACAGAGGAAGAGAAATCAGGCTATAGAATTTTTTTTGAGGGGGTTAAGAAAAAGCATCAAAACATAGAACCAGAAGAAGAAAACAAAATCAAAAGTCCTGCACCAAAAGCATGCAAGAAAAATATGAACTTGCCACAGGCCGTGGAAAAGCTCAAGAAGGACTTTGAAAATCACATGAGAAGTGGAGGAAAAATTAGGAAGGAAAATTAGAGTATTGCAAGAAAAGATTGAAAAACAAGTCAACAACTTACTAAAAGAGACCTACAAATACTGAAGTATATAACACCTTAAAAATAGACTAACTCAAATGGTAAAAGAGGTCCAAAACCCAATAAAGAGAAAAATGCCTTAAAAACACAGAATTGGCCAGATGGAAAATAAACTTTAAAAGCTCACTGAAGAAAATAATTCTTTCAAAATTATATTGGAGCAAATAGAAGCTATGATGTTATAAGAAATCAAGATATCATAAAACAGATCTAAAAAAATGAAAAATAGAAGCCAACATGAAATATATCATTGGAAAAGACACTGACCTGGAAAATAGATCCAGGAGAGATAATTTTAAAAAATTAATGGACTACTTGAAAGCCATGTCAAAAAAGAACCTAGAAATCACCCTCCAAGAAATTCTTAAGAAAAATTGTCCTGATATTACAGAAACAGAGGGCAAAATAGAAATTGAAAGTATTCACGAATTACCTCTTACAAAAGATCCCCAAAAGGAAAATCCTAAGGAATATTAAAGCCAAATTCCATAGCTCACAGGATAAGAAGAAAATATTACAAGCACTCAGGAAGAAACAATGTGAGCATATAAATATGTATGTGAGTGTGTATATGTTTATTTGTGTGTGTCTGTATTCCCTTCAACAAACCTCATACTGAAGAAAGTCTCAGGAGTTATGATTATTGTTTTACCATGTAGGAAGGTAAATAGTTTAATTTTAATAAGTTCCTTATTATTTCTTTTCCCTGGTTACATTTTCATGCTTCTCTTGCTTCTTGTATTTGAAAGTCAAATTTTGTATTCAACTATGTCTTTTTTTTTTCATCAAGAGTGCTGGAAATCCCTCTATTTCATTGAATGATCATATTTTCCCCTTAAACATAATATTCAGTTTTGCTGGGTAGGTGATTCTTGGTTTAATCCTAGCTACTTTGACTGCTGGAATATAGCCCTTCAATACCTCAAAGTAGAAGCTTCTAGGTCTTGCGTTATCCTGATTGTGTTTCCACAATACTCAAATTGTTTCTTCTTTTCTGCTTGTAATATTTTCGCCTTGACCTGGCAACTCTGGAATTTGGCTATAATATTTCTAGGAGTTTTATTTTTGGGATTTTTTTCAAGATGTCATCAGTGTATTCTTTCAACTTCTATTTTGCTCTCTGGTTCTAAAACATCAGGGCAATTTTCCTTGAGAATTTCTTGAAGGATAATTTCTAGGTTCTTTTTTTGATCATGGCTTTCATGTAGCCCATTGATTTTTAAATTATCTTTCTGGATCCCTTTTCCAGGTCAGTTGTTTTACCACTGAGATATTTCATGTTGTCTTCTATTTTTTTTCATTTGTTTGGATCTGATTTATAGTATCTTGATTTATCATAGAATCATTCACTTCTATTTGCTCCAATGTAATTTTGAAGGAATTATTCTCTTCAGTGAGTTTTGGAAATTCCGTTTCCATATGGCAAATTTAGCTTTTTAAGGTATTCTTTTCCTCATTAGATTTTTGGGCCTCTTTTGCCATTTGACTTATTCTTTATTTTTAAGGTGTTATTTTCTCCATTCAGGTTGTTATCTCTCTTTACATAATTTTCTTGCATCATTCACATTTCTCTTCCTAGTTTTTCCTACACTTCTCTTATTTCACTGTCAAAATCCTTATTGAGCACCTCCCAAGGCCTCTAATCAGTTTATATTTTTCTTGGAAACTTTTGATGCAGGAATTCTGACTTTGTTGTCTTCCTCCCATTCCATTCTTTGATCCTTTTTGTCCCCCAAAAATGATTCTTTGGTATGTTTGTGCTTATTCTGCTTAATCATATTGCTAGTCAATTATTTTTGAGCTCTTTGCCATGGTAGAACTCTGTTGCCAGAGAGGAGAGTTTTGTCCCAAATCCCTGGGGTTTTTGCAAATGTCAGAGGTCTTAGGAAACCACCATCTCTACAGGCACCACATGGGCAAACTGTCATTTCTTGCCCCAGGACTACTGCCCAAGAAAGTAATCCAGATTCAAGCAGGTCAAAGCAAAAAAAAATATTCCCTGAATGTTCACTTGGCCCCCCTGAGATCCATAGGGCAGGAGCTCCAGAGGCAGCCATGAAGCAGAAGCTGCAGCCACTGTCGCTTCACCAACACTTCCCCCTGGCTGAGGCCACACTGGGGACTGGGGTTGGAGCACACCCTTCTTTTCCATCTGAGTTCTGAACTGACTTTTTCCATTCTCTTTGATGTTTATGGCTTGAATTATCTGGAAACCACCATGGCTGCTGGTGACCTACTCTCCCGAAGTCTGCTCTGGCTGCTGCTGCCTCCCTGGGCTAAAACCACACTGTTTATGGGGACTGTGCCTGGTTGCCAGCATGCTGCAATGAACCCTTTCTGTCAGCCTGCCAGGCTCCCTTCAGAGGGAGATGTGTTTCTCTCTGTCATTTTGTGGTTGCTGTAGCTTCAAAATTTGTTTAGAGTCATACTTTATAAGTATTTGAGGTAGTTGTGGGGTGAAGTCACATAATTCCCTGCTTCTACCCCACTGTCTTGGCTCCACCACTGCTTTTAAGCATTCTTGATGAAAAGATGAGATCTGAACAGTGAATCTGACTTTCAAATACAAGAATGAAGGGAAGCATGAAAAGGTAAACAGAAAAGAAAAATCTTAAGGAAACACATTAAAGTATAACAGTTTACATTCCTACATGGAAAGATGTTATTTTAAACTCATGAGGCTTTTTTCAATATTAGTATAGTTGAAGAGAAAATATATGTGTGTGTGCCTGTGTGTCTGTATATACACATATATGCATGTATATGTATGTGTATATATATACATATATACACATATGTATGCATATGCATGTTGTGTATGTGTGTGTGCCTGTGTGTCTGTATATACACATATATGCATGTATATGTATGTGTATATATAAATATATACACATATGTATGTATATGTATGTTGTGTATATAAATATGTATATGTGCATGTATGTACAAAATATTGGAACTCAAAATTTTATTTAAATTAATGTAGAGAACAAAAAATAAATTTAAAAAATAAATACATTCTGGAAAAATAAAACACATTGGTTTGGGACACATTTCTTTCCATTCTGGATACAAAGTTCTACCATGACAAAGAGCTTTAAAGTCTAGTAATTGGCTGGCAAAAGAAGCAAAGGTAGGAAGAGAAATCAGACTATAGAAACCCTCTTTGTTTGCCAGGGAGATCAAAACATAGAACCAGAAGAAGAAAAAAAAGTCAAATATCCTATAAAATACATATATAAAATAGACCGAGGACACATGGTGAGTTGTATATGAATGGATGATATCTAAAAAAAGAAAACAAAATTAAGAGGTATAAGAGGAATTTATTGGATGAAAAAAGGGCAACATATAGCAGGGTAAATTATCTCATAAAACATGCAAGAAAAAGATTTTACAATTGTGGTGAAGAGCAGGGAAGTGAAAGGGAATAAGTCCACCTTATTCTCATTAGATTTGACTTGAGGGAATAACATACACATTCAATCGTGTATCTCACCATACAGGAAAGCAGGGGGAAGGGGATAAAGTGGGGGGCAGTTATATATGTGAGTACAGATTGGGGCAAGGGCTAGTCAGGAGCAAACATTTTTGAAAAGGGACAGGGTCAAAGGAGAAAATAGAATAAATAGGGAGTGGGATAGGATGGAGGGAAATATAGTGCTTCGTGCTATAACTGCTATGGAAATGTTGTGAATAACTACACATGTATAACCTATATGGAATTCCTTGTCTTCTCAATGGGCATTGGTGAGGAGGATAGAAGGGAGATAATCTGATATAGAAATCCATCTTGCCCTACAAGAAATTAAGGAGGCAGTGGTAAGTGGGAGATGGGGGGGGTAGAAAAGAGGGAAGATTAGGGGAAGGTGTATTCTTCCATCTTTGGGTGCAGGGTAGGGGAGAAATGGGAAGAAAATTTGAAACCTCAAATCTTGTGGAAATTGATATTAAAAACAAAACTAAATTACAAAAAAAATATGTGAAATGCTCCACATATATCATCACTGGAGGTTACTTCTGATGAGGAAACACCCACTGTTGTAGGACTGTTACTCATACTTATGGTCAACATTTCTTATGTTCACTGAAGGGTTAAATAAGTGCCCCTGGAATGATCAAAATGTGTCACAGTTGTACCTTTAACCTGACTATGTATACATACACACACACATATACATATATCTGTGAGTATATACACACATATATGTATGTATAGATGTATATATAACAGATAATCATAGAATTTTTTGAGAATGGTCATGTATATGTTTTACTGAAACGATTTAACTTCAAGCATGTCAGTGTCTTTGTCTTTGTGAAGAAGGATTTATGTCTGATCTATTCATAGCAATAATAAAAAATATGAGTTTTAAAAATGTAATACAATGATTGTACTTAGATAGATATTCAAATTTTAATGAACTATTTCTGTAAATATGTTTATGTTCCTCTCCAGTTTTCCTACTAATTAATAGCAACAATTTAATGAAGATTAAATGTTGAGCAGGAAAATTGCTTTTCAGTGAATTGTTACTAACTTATACGTCTATAATATTTTCCAACGATAAATGTCTATGTATACCTTGGGCTAAATCTTGTTCACAGATTCTTGTGCCAATCTCCTATTGAATGTCGTATTCTCTTAGGGCTGAATTAATCCCCTGAAAGGTAAAATCTGATTACCCCAAACTGGAATGTAATGTTAATGGGGTTTGCCAACAGCTGCTGGGCCTGGCCCTATGCAGCATTCACCCCAGCAGACATATGAATATTGTATTACCTCATCCCTTTTACTGAAATTTCTGACTAAAACAGATGAGATTTTGATTCTCAGACAGAATCCTAAAAGTTTGAGTGAGGTTTGTGATTTGACTGGAATTTATTATTGAACTAGAAAAGAAAATGAATCTCTTTATTCATTTGAAAAGTCTTAGAGTTCACCACTTATCCCATGTATAACATGGAGGTGTATTTAAGTAGCTTAATGTAGAATTATGGGCATCCAGAATAAAGCATGTTTGACTTTGTCCTGTACTGGATAACAAACATGTTATATAAAATATATTTGAATCCATAATTTAAGTTTATTGAGTTATTCATTTTGTTTTCTTTATCTTTGAGGTTTTAGAAACATTCATTTAGCTAACATTTATTGAATGTCTGCTATGCATGAAGCAAGTGCTAGGCAACCATGGTTTAATAAAAATAATAATAATGTTTTAATATAGCAAGTGTAACTTCTCTTGAACATTTAATCTGACAATTC
>NW_027185823.1:0-9193 GCF_028583685.1 Petaurus breviceps papuanus | reverse complement strand
TCTCTCTCTCTCTCTCTGTCTCTCTCTCTCTTTTTCCAATACACCAATTAGGAAATTATCATTAAGCAATGAAATGACTATTAGTATGAATTGGATAATCCCTTTCTTAACATTCTTAGTTTCATAAATTAAGCAGACTCAAAAAAAAAGATGCAGCATATACTGCTGGTATTATTTTACCTTGACTCATAGTCACTTTCCCATGAACATAATGTATCTATTTACTTTAGCTGTCAAAAGCCTGAATTTATTGTAACTTCCATCTGCCTTTAAGTATGCAACTCATTCCTGATATCCATATTGGTTATTGAACACTCTAATGAATTATTTCATCTGTACTTCAAAAAAAATTCCAAAGCATGAGGAAGGTTAGAAAAGGAAATTCTTACCCCAGATAGGCTAGAACTCTGATTTTTTTTTTATGAATCAAATGAAAAAGTGCACAGACAATGTTCAGTATATGAAATATTTTGAAAACTTATGGCAATCTTTTGTAGTTCATATTTTTAGAATTAAACTATTTTACTTAAATTTCTAGATAAATTATTATACTATAGGATTTGTGTCAATTACATTTAAGTCTTCCATTTCTGGTTTTGATTTGTACTTACTGTCTTAAAATAGTGCAGGGTGAAGTTGTATCGACTGAAAGTCATATCTTGGAGTGGTTAGGTGGTGCAGTGAATTGAGCACTGGCCATGGAGTCAGGAGGACCTGAGTTCAAATCCAGCCTTCGATACTTAATAGTTGCTAGCCATGTAACCTTGGGCAAGTCAATTAACCCCAATCGCTCTGCCTTCTACCCTCAAAAAGGAAAAAAAATCATATTTTTTTTATTTTCTAAAACTAAGTTTTTCTTAGCTCTGATGAGTTTATACCTTGAGTATACATAGCTGGCATGTGTTAAGAATAGTTCATTACAAATATACAAGGTATTTGAGAATGGAAAGATAACAAAAATATTTAAGGTATATTGGACCTTATTAATACTGATAAAATTCAATAGAATGCATATCATTATCAAACTTCATGCCCACCATTCTACCTATAAAAATGCCTTTTTGTGAGTGTTACCTCTATTAAAATCTAGGATTTTTTTTTTTTATAAAAGGGAAGCAAGTTCATGCAGAAAGCTGAGGTATACTAATGATTATGGTGATGATGATGATGATATTGAAGATGTTAATCGTTTAATTTATTGATTATTATTTCACTTAAGATTTGAACCAAGAAGACCTCAATTCTGCTCTCAGACAGTCATTTGCTATGCCACTCTGTGTAAATCACTTAACTTTAACTTCTATCTGACATTTTTTGTTTTAAAATGGAAATTATCATCACACTTACTTCCCAGAGTTCAGAAAATCAAATGAGATAATAATTCTAAAGTGTTTAGCACAGTGAACTGCACATATTAAGTATGATATAAATGTTAGAGCTAGCTTTTCTAAATTGTAGGGGGAAAACAGGTTTTTGTAAACAATATTAAATAACAACCCCACTGCCCTTCCACAATTAACTAATAAATATAGAGAATAGTTATTCTTATATGCTTCTTGTATGGTGACTACAAAAACAAAAGTGTTTGATTTTATAGAACAAAATGTCACCTTAGCTTCTCTTCTGTAACCCATTTTGAAATTAAACTGTCAAAATTAATCAAGATGCCTTAGAAGATTTAGGAATTTGAATAGTACTGGTCAATAATTCTCCAATAGTAAACATCTGTTGTGACAAAAAAAATGCATATTTTTGGTCAAAAAATCCTCCTTTCACTTTTATAAAGGAAACCTAATACATAGTATAGGTTATAATGTCTCCCTTGTGGATGATGGGGATCTTTATATTTGCTGTTTGCAGAAGACCATAACCAAACCCTTTTAGGATTTATATTGCATCAAGATCTTTCAGAAAGGGGAGAGCATCATAAAATTTGAAGTTAGTTTTTTTTTCTGTTCACTTAAATAGTAAAGACAACGTAGATAAATAATGTATATTTCCCAGATTTCAATTCATATTTGATAGATAGAACAAATAGACAAAGAATGGAGGCCAGAGTTGAAATAAGGTGAGCAGGTTGGATTGCTTTTAACATAGTTAAGTCTGTTTTAGTGACCTCACTTTCCCCAAGAGAGCAAAGGTCTATCGGTTCAATATTATCATTTTACTGGTGTTCTACATTGTAGCAATGCATGAAATACAATTTCATTTAGAGAATTAAAAATTAATATCAGAAAGAGGGCAATTTAGAAGCACAGGATAGGTTTAAAAATAAGGAACTCTGAAAATCAGAAATAAGGATATCATCTAGGAAATGAATGATAGAGAAGATGGAATGCTCACATGCATTTTTTTTAAAATGAGGGTGACTGAAGAATAGCTTTACTGGGCTACTGCTACTATCAGAGTATGTCAGGCAGAATCAAGGTAAACTGCCAGATGATAGGGTTAACTCTATGTGTGAACTTTTTGGGAAGTATAAGAACAGAGACACACAGGGTGGTTAAAAATGGTTAGGTTGCAATTTGCATATTTGAAGGCAATTGCAGAATCTGTAAAATAACACAATAATTTATCTTTATGATTATGAGACTCAGGTTTTACCTAATCTAGCATAAATTCTTTTTCTTTTATACTACACTTATCTCTCAAGAATGAAATTTTAGATTGATTATTTACTTTAAAAATAGGTCTTTTATTTTTCCAAAAGATAACACATAATATTCCTTTAATTGGTAGATTCTTACATAATTAAACACACACATATGTATATGTGTGTGAATGTGTATACATGTATTTATGTATATGCATGTAGATATGATGATACATATGCATATATTTATTTGTATATTTTGTTTTTCTAATCACCAAACAATAATCTCATAGAAATCATTATTGTCTATTTTAATAAATTAATTGTTGAAGAGTAGAGATGCAGTTGATATTTTAATATTGCTTCCAAAGGCCTGCCTTTCCCTTACTATTTTTAAAAAGTTCATTTATTTTTAGTTTTCCACAAGATTTTGAGTTACAATTTCTTCTTTCCCTGTCTTTCCTCTACCCCCACCCCAAAATAGCAAGCCTACTGAATACCCCTTCCCCCAATCTGTACTGTTTTATTTCCTCCCCCTTCACCCCTCCCAACTTTCTAGTAGGGCTAGATGAGTTTCTATACCAGAGTATCTATATATCTTATTTCCCGGTTGCATGTAAAAAAACAACTTTTTAAACATTTGTTTTTAATAATTTCAAGCCTAGAATTTTTTCCCTTCTCTCCTCACCCAGCCCAAAGGGAAGAAAAGCAATTCAATACAGATTGGACATGTGTAGTTACACAAATCATTTCCGTAGTACTTATATTGTGGTAGACCAACTATATTTCCCTCCATCCTATCCCACCTCCCACTTATTATATTTTCTCTTTTGACCCTATCCCTTTTCAAAAATGTTTGCTTCTAACTACCCACTCCCCCAATCTGCCCTTCCATCTATTCTCTCCACTCTTTTTCCCTATGCCCTATTTACCTACAGGTAAGATACACTATTGAATGTACATGTTATTCTCTCCTTAGGACAAATTGAAGGAGAATCAGTTTGTCCCATGCCCTTTCACTCTCCTGCTCTTCCCCTCCATTGTAACAGTTTTCTCTTGCCTCTGTTATATGAGATAATTTATCCTAATCTATCACTATGTTTCTACTTCTCCCAATACATTCCTCTCTCACCTCTTAATTTTATTTTTTAGATGTCATCCATTCATATTCAACTAAATGCACATACTCACATATACACTTACATACACATACATATTCCTATACATTCATATATATATGTTATATATGTATACACACACGTATACATATATATTTATATTCCCTTCATCTATCTGGATACTGAAAAAAGTCTTTTGATTTACAATTAGCATTTTTCCCTGTAGGGATGTAAATAATTCCACTTCCATGGGTTCCTTATGATTTATTTTCCCTGTTTACTTTCTCATAGTTCTCTTGCTTCTTGTATTTGAAAGTCAAATTTTCTGTTCAGCTCAGTTAATTTTCATCAAGAATGCTTGAAAATACTCTATTTCATTGAATGACCATATTTTTCCCTACAAAAATATGTAGCTTTATTCTTAGTTTTGCTGGGCAGGTGATTCTTGGTTTTAGTCCTTTAGACCTTTGAGCTCTGGAATATAATACTCAAAGCCCTTCTATCCCTCAATGTAGAAGCTACTAGGTCTTGTGTTATCCTGATTGTGTTTCCACAATACTCAAATTGTTTCTTCCTGACTGTTCACAGTACTTTCTCCTTGACCTGGGAACTGTTATTTAGCTATAATATTCCTAGGAGTTTTCTTTTGGAGATCTTTTTCAAGAGATGATTGGTGAATTCCTTCAATTTCTATTTTGGACTCTGGTTCTAGAATATCAGGGCAATTTTCCTTGAGAATTTCTTGAAGGAAAAATTCTAGGTTCTTTTTGGAGGGCAGTTGGGGTTAAATGACTTGCCCAAGGTCACACAGCTAGTTTTTGTGTTAAGTGTCTGAGGCTGGATTTGAACTAAGGTCCTCCTTACTCCAGGGTTGGTGCTCTATTCACTGTACCACCTAGCTGTCCCCTAGGTTCTTTTTTTTATCATGGTTTCAGATAATCCAATAATTTTTAATTGATATCTCTTTGATCTATTTTCCAGGTCAGTGGTTTTTCCAATGAAATATTTCACATTGCATTCTATTTTTTTTCATTTGTTTGCATCTGTTTTATAGTATCTTGATTTCTCATAAAATCATTAGCTTTTATTTTCTCCAACCTAATTTTGAAGGAATTCTTCTCTTCAATTAGTTTTTGAAATTCCTTTTCCATATGGAAAATTTAGCTTTTTAAGGCATTCTTCTCCTCATTGACTTTTTGAGCCTCTTTCACCATTTGATTTAGTCTATTTTTAAGGTGTTATTTTCTTCAGTCAGGTTGTTGACTCCTTTTCATGATTTTCTTGCATCATTCTTATTTCTCTTCCCAGTTTTTCCCAGTTTATATTTTTCTTGGAAGCTTTTCTTGCAGGAGATCTGACTTTGTTGTCTTCTTCCTGTTCCATTCTTTGATCCTTTTTGTCCCCAATGAAGGATTGTATCCTCTGTGCTTCCATTGCTTTCTCATATTGGCAGCCAATTACTTGACTTTTGAGCTCTTTGCCAAGGTAGAACACTGCTTCCAAAATGGAGAGAGCTATTTTCCAAATTTGCAGCTACCAGAGCTATTAGATGGGCACCCTCTCTAAAATCCCATCATGCTCTGGCTCACTGGTCACACTCCTCAGGACCACCACCTAACATCATGATCCAAATCCAAGCAGGTCAAAGCAAGAGCGATTGCACTCTGAATGGTCACTTGGTCCCCCTACAATCTGCAGGCCAGGACCTCTGGAAGCAGCCATGTGGCAGTGGCTGCAGCCACCACACCCTCTTCTTCTTGCTATAGGGGTAGCAGAATGACCATGCTACCCCTGTTTGGACAAAGTTCCACAATGACTTTTTTACTTTTTCTTTGGTATTTGTGGATTGAGAATTCTGGAAATTACCACAGCTGCTGGTGATCCACTCTCCTGAAATCCACTCCATCTGCTTCTGGTAGGGCCACTCTGGGGCTAAAATCTTGGCTCATTAGGGACTTTACCTGGCTCCTGTACTGTGAGCTGTGACGTACCCTTCCTGCCAGCCTCCTGGGCTTCCTCTAGCAGGAGATTTATTTATCTCTGTCACTTTGTGGGTTCTTTAACTTTAAAGTTTGTTTAGCATCATTTTTTTTACATGTAATGTTTCCCCTACTATTAAGAGAACCTAGTTTACATATATACAACACCTACTATGTGTGAGTCAGTGTGATAAGCACTTTATAATTATTATCTCATTTGATACTTATTGAAATTGAGCTGAATACAAAGGGACATTTAACCTGAGTAATATTCAATTTTTGTAAGGTTAACATGAGAGGTCAAGTCACCAAATTTTGTTCTTTTTGTTGTGGCTGTTTTGTTGTTAAATGCTAACTGTGAGCAAGGCACTGTGCTGATTGCAGAGTTTGAGAAATACCTATATTCCTTTGATGAAAAAAAAACCTTATTAATTTCAGTCAATTTTCCTAAAATCAAGTTAGTTATTTATTTACATTCTTATATGTCTTTGTTAGACTGACCCATATTTAAGGATGTAGAAATTTAATATAAGGATGTACAAAAGTTTTTAAATTTTTTTATGATTATTAAGTTTGTTTCTTGTTTCAAGGATTGTGAAGGCTTAAACACATTCTGTTTCATTCAAAAAATAATAGGAACCCACTGGAGTTTAATGAGAGAAAAAGAATAATTAATGAAAGATGTTATTTTCTTTAAAAATCTAACAAATATTGACATGTCTTATTTTTTATATTTCTCGATTTTTAAAATGTTTATGTTCTTGTTCCTTGTGTTATTTTATTTAATATTTTTCTGAAAATATGTCTATTTTTAAAGAGAATTGTATTATATCATATTATATTATATTACAATCTGTGTATAGCCCAGAGGGAAGGAATGTATGTGTGTGTGTGGGGGGGGAGGGTTAGGGTATAGAAATGAACACACATATATATGTATTTACACATACATTTATACATATATAGTGGGGTTAGAAAGAAAAGGTAATAGATTTATATTGATTAAAGAAATAGGGAGGTAAGGATATAGCTATAGATATGTATTTCTGCATGCATTTTCAGATGAAGTCACTGAATTATTAGTTTTACACAATTGTTTTAGTCTGTTATATTAAAAAAAAACTCTCAAGAAGTGGGAGTAATCCATAAGTGCTGATAATGAGAAAGCCAGATATATCAATAAAATATTTAAAAATGAGACAAAAATGAAATAAAATGAACATAGACTTCCTAGGCTCCTCAGAACCTCAAGGACAGGTATGGAAGATTTGCATTCTTCCCCCCTCAGGTTCTCTGATATCCTTAAGATTGTTTTTTTCTTTTGAGCAGGGGCAGGGTGAGGTTGTTTTACCAGCTCCCCATCACTTCAGTTCCATTCCCCGCTAAACTCAGATTAGGTTTTAAACGGAAATATTTACTTCAAAATGCATAATCACAATTACACAAAATTATTCCCTCAACACAGGAAACCACCCCCTGCCCTGCGTGGTAACTTCAGTATCTGGGTAGGGAAAGGGACTACAATTCATAGTTTATCTAAATTCCTATAGAGAGCAGTCCCACTTACAAGCCTAATACCCTATTAGGCTCAAGAGACACACACCCTGGCTTCTCAGGACTCCCTTCCCAGTTTGGTTAGCTACACCATCCCACCTTTATTTCTGTCTCCAAGGTCACCACAGTAAGATATGCTGAGTTGAAACTGGGAAAAAAAATCAATACAGAATAGAAGCAAATAAGTTCCAGGTCCATTTTTGGAAGGGGTTTGTAAAAGCAAGTTTACAAGGAAGGCAAGTCCTTCCTCTCTTACTGTTTTAGTTCATGGTGCTCACTATGGGTAAACTGAAAACTTCAGCCTCTGAGCATAACAGGAAAGAATTGATGAAATAGAGCATAGTGGAAAAAAATTGACTGGAAAAGTGGAGGAAAATAGAGACTGTGGCTAAATTTCACTATAGTTAAAAGCTCAAAAAGCCAAACAAAATAACCTACTTTGGTTCATGTGGGAGGAGCAGCAAAAACTCACTTTATTGACAAATAGGACTTGTTCCAAAGACATCTCATGGGTGCTTCCATTTCATCTAGTTTGGCATTGCCAGATCACTCTATATGAATATGTGTATTTTTAATGAATATTTATGTGTGTCTATGTGTATGTATGCACATGCATACACGAATATTCATGCATAACATACATGTGTGTATAAATATATATCTGGTTATCACTTCCACATTGCAGAAGTTAGGAGCAAGGCTTCTCCGGATCTGTAATATGACCATAAAAGTTTGGCCCTACCTTCCTCCCAGAGAAGAAGTCTGATTTATTATATTTTTATATGATTCTTGTCATATCTTATCGTATAATTTGGGTTATTTGGTCACAGGCTCTGTGTAATCTGCTAACCTTTATGTATTCTCTGTGTCTTCCACAAAATCCCCCCAAAATTCCCATTTAATTTCATATATATAGTGTGTGTGTACATGTATATGTGCATGTATGTATGCATGTATATATGTATAAATATATGTTTGTGTTTATGTATGTATATTAGATAGATAGATAGATAGATAGATAGATAGATAGATAGATAGATGATAGATAGATAGAAACCACAATGGGGAAAGTCAATGTGTGTGTGTGTGTGTGTGGCTATATAGAAACATGATATTTCATCTTAATAGAGATCATGCAATTGTAGGAGTCATGATAGGGAAATCAAGTCAACAAATAAGACTGAGAAGGAGCTATTGGTCAGTTTAATTTGAGGAGAACACAGAAAGAGTAATATAATGAAAATCCAGAAAAAGATAATTTCAGAGAGTAAGAGTGATCAATAATTACAAATGCAAGAGCAAGCTCAAGAAAGATGAGGACTGAGAACACACAATTAGATTTAGAAGTGTAGAGATCATTGGTAACTTTGGAGAGAACAATTTCATTTCCAAACTCAATTTGAATTTGGTAGCTAAATAATAAAGGGTTGAGGAAGTTTCAAAAATATATATTCAGAGGCATATGAAACTAGAAGTTTATGTGTAGGCAGTTGTAGAACAAGAGCAAAACATAATTGATAAACAGTCCTCATGTTACATTGCAATACATATGGTAGCACTTGTCCAAATGTAAGAACCCCTAGTGTATTAATTTAGAAGGAATGCTTATGGAATGATGTAGATAAGAATTGCCCAGGATTAAAAGGCAGAGAAGTGCCATGATTTGTGTCACTGCGAGGAGTAATCACGTTGGTGAAATTATAAATACATCAGCACATAAAAGAAGGCATAGGGAAAAATTAATTAAAATGTCATAACCAAATAAAAAAGAAAATAGGTCATAGAACAAAATATACATACATGCACATATATACATATACACACAGAAATATGTATGCATGTATGTCTAGTGTAACAGATTTATCGTCTAAAACAATGGCATTGATAGGAATAATCAAAGGCAAAAAAAAAAAAAAGAAACCTATCCACAGCATTAACATTAAAAACAT
>NW_027185822.1:6637-16952 GCF_028583685.1 Petaurus breviceps papuanus | reverse complement strand
TCTATCTATCTATCTATCTATCTATCTATCTATCTATCTATCTATCTCCTCCAACAGCCCTAATAATGAGAAAGATCTCATGAGTTGCAAATATCATCTTTCCATGTAGGAATGTAAACAGTTCAACTTTATTTAATCCCTTATGATTTCTCTTTCCTGTTTACCTTTTCATGCTTCTACTGATCCTTGTTTTTGAAGAAACTGCTTGATTTTGTGTTATCTTTGTTGTATTTCCACAGTGCTTGTATTTTTTCTTTTGGGCAGCTTGCAATATTTTTTCCTTGAACTGGGAACTCTGGAATTTTGTAAGTTCAAAGGAGAGGTATTATGGTTCTTAATCCATTCTGCTCTCTGCCTCTGTTTTATGGGAGAGTTTATCACATTCACATTAACAGTTATGATTACTATTTGTGTCTTTTCCTCCATCGTATTCCCTCCACTGTTTATGCATTTATTTCTCCCTTTTCTTTTGCTATCCTTAAGAGTTTTCCTTTTGACCATCCCCTCCCTCTGTATTCCCTCCCTATAAACCCCCTCTGTTTTCCTACTTACTACTTCTTCCCTCCCTTCTAGCCCCCCCCCCTTTTCTTAACTGTTCCCCCTCCTACTGCCTGTAGGGTATGATAGATTTTTATACTTAATATAGTATGTTATTTTTTTCCTTGAACCAAGATTGATGAGAATAAATCTCATACAATGCTCCTCTCCCACCCCCTTTCCCTCTATTATGATTAGTTTTATGTCTCTTAATGATAGAGTCCTATATTTAATTGATAATGTTATTCCCTCCTCACACCAAAATCAATGACAGTGAAACTCATATAATGTTCATCTCCTTCCCTTTTTTCCTTCTATTATAATATGTTTTATGCCTCTTTGTGTGGCATAATTTAACCCTTTTCTGTTTCTTCCTCTCCTGTCCTCCCATTATGGACCCTTTGCACCCTTAATAAGGCTGTTTTTATCATCCTTTTAGTTAATTTGCACCCACACCCTCTATTTATCTATATGCCTTTTAAATGTCATGATAACTATATGATACTCAATACTAACAGGTATTGGCTTTCCATAAAGGGATGTGAACAGTTTGCTTTTATTAAATAACAAGTTGCATGCGTGTGTGTGTGTGTGTATGTGTGTGTGTGTCTGTGTTGTCCATCTTTATTTTTCTTTGTATCTCTTGAGTCTTGTATTTGGAGGTCAAATCTTTCATTGAGCTCTGGCTTTTTCATCAGGAAGGTATGGAAGTCCCTTATTTCATTGAATAACCATCTCCTTGCCTGAAAGATTATGCTCAGCTTTGCTGGATAGCTGATGCTTGGTTGTAGCCTGAGTTCCTTTGCCCTATGAAATATCATATTCCAGTCCCTCCAATCTTTCAATGCAGAAGCTCCTAGGTCCTGTGCGATTCTGCCTGTCATTCCGTGATGTTTGAATTGTTTCTTTCTGGCTGCCTGCAGTATTTTCTCCTTTAACTGATAGTTCTGGAATTTGGCTACAAAATTTCTTTGAGTTTTCAATTTGGGATCTCTTTCAGGCCATGTACAGTGGATTCTTTTGATAACTATTTTATCCTCTGGTTACAGGAACTCAGGGCAATTTTCCTTGATGATTTCTTGGAGGATGTTAACCAGGCTCTTTTTTCCATATGACTTTCTGGTGGACCTATAAATATTAGATTGTCTCTCCTGGATCTGTTCTCCAGGTCAGTTATTTTTCCATTGAGATATTTTACCTCTTTTTCTATTTTTTTTTTCATTATTGAGTCTTTGTTTCACTGATTCCTGATGCATCATAGAGTCATTAGTTTTGATTTGGCTTATTCTAATTTTTAGCCAATTATTTCCCTCAGCTAATTTTTGGAGCTCCTTTTCCATATGTTCAGATATAATTTTTAGATATTTATTTTCTCCAGTTAGATTTTGAACATCTTTTTCTATTTCACACATTTTACTTTTTAAGGAGCTACTTTCTTCACTGAACAGTTTTTTTTTTCTATTTTCACAGTGGTAATTAAAAAAAATGGTCAGTTTATCTTCTACCTCACTAATTTATTTTTTAAAGTCCTTCCTGATCTCTTCCAAGAACAATTTTTGGGTTTGAGAACTGTTCACATTCCCTTTTGAGGCTTCAGCTGTGAGTGTAGAGTCAATGCGGTCTCCTTCTGAATTTGGTTCTTCAGGCTCACAATAATATGATTCTAAAGTCTTGGTCTTTGCAAACTTTTTTTTCCATTTTCCATTTTTTCCATTTTCCCACTCTTAGCCATGCTCTTCCTCTAGGACTCCCAAGATTTTAGTTGGTTCCACTGCTATAGGATTTTACTCTGGGGAAATAATTTCTAAGTTTTCAGGGTCAGAGGGGAGCATTAGTGCAGCTGCCATTCTAGTCCCTGGAATTTCAGGTAGGTAATTTCTAGATTTCCAGAATGTGGGTTGATAGTCCCAGAAGTAGCTGATGTCCCTGACATGGGCCCTGCGTTTGTCTCTTACCCAGCTCTGACATATCCCCACTCCTTCATTGATGTGCCTGGGAATGACCCCTTTTGTTGGTGGATCAGCTTTTCCTTATGTCCACCTCATCACTCACTGCATCTACCTCATTGTGTGCTGCATCTGCTTCATTGTGTGCTGTTTGTATCTGCCTTTTCATATTCTGACTGTGTCTGCAACTTTCCCTTTTTAAAAAAAGATTTAAAATGGACTCTATCATGGTGACATCTGTCTTCTTTGTCTGATTTATAAAAGAGACATATCTTTCCAATTTTGGAAGAAATAAATTACCAATTTTTTGTAACAGCCCCCCAGTGAATCTAAGACCAATCATTGAACAATACCAATAGCAAAATGCTATATCTGTTTTATTTCCATTAATTTAACAAAAACAAACAAACAAAAAAAAGAAACTGAATACATCTATTATGTTAAAAAACATTTCAATAAATAGTAGTATGTCCATGAAGTCAGATATTATGGTTCATTAATTTAATAATATGAGTAAAGAGGGGTGGCTAGGTGGCTCAGTGAATGGAGCACTGGCCATGGAGTCAGGTTGACCTGAATTCAAATCTTGCCTCTGACACTTAACACTCACTAGCCATGTGACCTTGGGCAAGTCACTTAACCCCAATTGCCCTGCCTTCCCCCCTCCAAAAATAAAAAAAAGAATATGAAATATGAAAATAATTCTAAATCAAGGTATAAAATGAAATGAAAAGATACAAGAATTACACAATTCATCCAAATTGCATATAAAAAAAGATATCAAAGGCAGATATATGACTTCAGATGGGCATGGCAGGAGACCTGAGGAAGAAATGCATTTTTGTTGTGCTTTTTTTTTCCTGTCAGTTTATAAAAGGTTTAAAATATATTTGCAATACAGGTTATCTAATTGTTTTTTTGCACTTGTTTTTTGAGGTTCTTATGCCCCAATATATGCTGAATTTCTTTAAAGATCCCATTTAAAGCAGAGAGATATGTGCATAGTAAAGGTAAAAGCCTAGAATAGAATATATTATGCTTCATCTGAAATTTAAAAGAAAGCAAGGGTAGCAATCCTGATCTAAGACACAGCATTCCTTACAGGTTATATATTTGTAATCATGCAAAACATATTCCCAGTAGTCTTGTTGTGAAATAAAAGATAGAAAAAAAAGCCTAAAGAAAAATAAAGTAGAAAAAAAGTTGCTTCAATGTGTATTCAGACTCCATCAGTTCTTTCTCTGAATATATAGCATTTTTTTCTTCCTAAATCCAAAGTTGCCACATATTATTGTATTGCTGAGAATAGCTGTCATTCACATATTATCATCTTACAGTACTGATGTTACTTTGTACCCAGTATATTTCATTTTGAATCATAACCCATGTAAAGTATTTCTAGGTTTTTCTGAGAGCATTCTGCTCAGTATTTCTTATAGTACAAAGGTATTCCATCATAATTACATTCCAAAACTCAATTAGCCATTCCTCAATTGATGTGCATTCCCTCAATTTCTAATTTTTGCTCATAGAAAAGAGCTGCTAAAAATATTTGTACACATTTAGATCCTTTTATTTTTTTTAAATCTCTTTTGGAACACAGAGCTAGTAGTGGTATTGTTATGTAAAGGGTATGCATTGGGGTGGCCAGGTAGCCTGGCGAGTAAGAGCACCGGCTACAGATTTGGGATAACCTGGGGATCCAATCCAGGCTCAGACTCTTAGCACCCACCCAGAAACACCTGGCCGTGTACCCTTGAGCAAGTTATTTAACCCCAATTGCTTTAAAAAAAAAAAAAGGGTATGCATGGTTTTATAGCCTCTTGGGCAAAATTCCAAATTGCTCATTAGAATGGTTTAATCAATTCACAGCTCCAACAACAGTACAGCAATGTCTCATTTTTCCCACATCTCTTCCAACATATATAATTTTTCTTTTCTATCCTATTATCTAATCTATTGGATATGACATAGTAACTCAGAATTGTTTTAACTTATATTTTCTCCAATTAATAGTTAAAATATTTTAATTTGTTTGTAGATAGCTTTAATTACTTCATCTGAAAACAAATTATATCTTTTGATCATTTATCAATTGGGGAATGGCTCTTATTTTTTTTCCCATAAATTTGATCCAGTTATGTTAGTTAGTTATATATGTTAGGGCAATGAGGCCTTTATCATAAAAACTTGTTTCAAAATTTTTCCCAGTTACTATTGCTAACTATATTTCCCTCCATCTTATTCCTCCTACCCCATTTATTCTATTCTCTCTCTCCTTTCATTCTGTCCCTCATCAAAAGGGTTTTGCTTCTGATTACCCCTTCACCAAATCTGCCCTCCCCTCTATCATACCCTCCCCATCTCTTATCATATTCTATTTCTATTTTCCTGTAGGCTAAGATAGATTTCTATACCCTATTGAGTATGTATGTTATATATTTGGTATATCAACACACTCTCAGGAGATGGGTAGCATTCCATATTATAAGCCCTATGGCATAGTTCTTCAGCATTCCAGAGTTTTTAAATATTTCAAAATTGTTTGTTTTGGTATTGTTGTTGTTACTCTGTAATCATTCCTCCTGGCTGCATCAAAAGACCTTGATTTTCCTGCTATAGTTGCTTCCCATGCAAAACTTGTTTTTAAATTATACAAAAGGTGTTATATATATATATGTAGGTGTCATCCTCTCGATATAGTTTTACATTTTTTTTCAGAAAGAACTGTATCTTCTGTTACATCACTAAAACAATGTTAGAAATTAGTTAAGCACTTAAAAATATTCTTTGATTCCCTCAATGTACCTTCATCCCTAGTCTTACTTAGAATCCAGCCTTGCATCCTCTCCCATGTTATATATTGGATAATCTAAAGTATGCCAATTCAACAGCACTACTTTAAGCATACAAATGTGACTCTTTCCCTGATGGCCCCAGAGAGAGTTCCGTAAGGATGAGATGGCTGTATCTGCTAGAAATCCTTGCCATTCTTTCATTTTCTTTTCTCAGAAGACTTAATAGCCAAATTAGTCTTGTACTTGCAAAAGCATCACTTCTATGCTGAACAGAGAGGAAAACCTCTGCTATTAACATGAGTGGTGGTTATATTTAGAAGCTGCTAGCATGAAAATAAAAACATAGTCTGCATGCTTCCCTAAGAAGTAAACTACCAGCAAATCCTTTTAAAATATTTTAAGTTGTATGGACCTCTAAGGAGAAATCTCATGTGTACAATCAAAAGGAGAGCACAGAGTGCTAGAAATTGAAATATTGCTCAAAGCTGGAGAAATGGAAATACTGTGCAAAGGTTACTCTGAGCAAAATCATTAACTCATTGAAGTATGTTTTTTGTATCCTTTATGGCACCCTTCTGGTTATTCAATTTTACAATATTTCACCATAACTATGGGACATAATTTATAAAGGAAAAGCCTTTAAGGCAGGAAGATCTGTAGTCAAGACCCACCTTTGAAATATAGTGGCTGGTTGATCCCTTGGCAAATCATTTAACCTCTCCATGTGCTAAACAGTCCTCAAAGGCTTTAAGTTGAAGACAAGGTATGGACCTGCATTATTAGAGAGATTTTATTTATCCAGGAGCTTCTCATGTCAATAGAATCACATTTCCTGTACCTATCATTTATCATTTTTGGTGCCCTATCTTCCTCCTCTTAATTACATAGGTGTCTAGTGCTAAGATAACTTTATTATGTTGCATTTTCTCAAAAGGAAAACAAAATGGTAAAACTAATTATAGTAACATGGTGTTTTGGTATTTTGAAATCTTTAAAAAAATGTGAAATTTAAAGAAACCCCAAAGAGAGAGCAATTCTTAGCTCTTATCTATATGTAGGCAGGCACGAGAGACAGAGAGAGACAGACAGACAGACAGACAGACAGACGGAGACAGACAGAGAGACAGAGACAGAGACAGAGAGAGAGAGAGAGAGACAGAGACAGAGAGAAAGCATTTATGTACCAGCAGCTGTTTTAAGTACAAAGCATACTAACACAAGTAAACAAGACATCTTCTACCATCGAAGAGCTTATTCTAGTGAGAGATGATAACTTGTAAAGAGGTGCTGCTCAGGAGAAAGTGGAAAAGAGGGATACACACAAGGGATCTTGTGAGGACATTCTATGAAGGTATGTAAGCCTGGTTCCTATCAACATAAAGAAAATTCATTATTTATCATAAATATGAAGACCCATGATGTTCTTCCAGGAGAATCTGTACAAATTTATCATCTTTCTTTAACATAAAATCTGTGTTGGTTCTCTTCCATCAGACTGAAAACACCTTTAGCAAATGTGCATTTCCTTGTTTTGTGCCTTTCCTAATATTTGTTAGCAGACATTGAAGGGATTATTTCTTTTATTGTATCTTTCAAATGGAAGGCAGCTAGGTGATAAAGAACCTAGAGCACTGGGCTTGGAATCCAAGACTCATCGTAATGAGTTCAAATCAGGTCTCAGATACTTCCTAGCTTTGTGGCCCTGGGAAAGTTATTTAATACTGTTTGCCTCAGTTCCTTGTCTGTAAAATGAGCTGGAGAATAAAATGCAAACCGCACTAGTAATCTTGCCAAGAAAACTCCATATTGTGTCATGAAGAGTCATACATGACTGAAATGACTAAACAATAACAAAAGTCTTTGAAGGAACCTACAATTATCTTGATATATGAATGAGAGACACTTTGTTGGAAGAACACTTTTAAGGCTTCATTTTTCTCTAAAAATGATTTATTTTTCATAAACTTTAAACAGCACAATGGGACCTTGTATTTTCTGCATCATTCAATCAATTGCAAAGTAGTAAAGGTACTCTCCATTATACTTAGTTAACAAGTCTTTTTAAGCCCTTACTATCTGCTAGAAAATATTAGACAAACAATGGAAATGCATATTAAAAGGGCATATATAAACATAAACATGGGTAAATATATGTGTGCATGTGGGCATACATATGTACAAATTCATACACACATACAAAGAGAGAAAACTGATGCCTGTTGGTAAGGAATATATATATATATATATATATATATATATATATTATAAAGGAGGAGACAACATGTAATAATTATCTACATATAATATTTATAAAGAGTAAATAAAGATAATCTGAAAATGGAAGTCATTAGCAGCTAGCAAGGACTGGAAAAGAACTACTGTAGAAGATAGAATTTGAGTTGTATCTTGAAGAAAGCCAAGTTAACTAAAGTGGAAGTGAGAAAAAAGAGAATTCCAGGCAAATAGGTGGTATGGTTATTGGACCTCCAGTCATGGAATCAACACAATCTGATTTCAAATACTGCTTGAAACATGGTATGCATGATCTTTAGTATATAATTTAACATCTTGAACTGTTTTCTCATATGTAAACTAGAAATAATTATCGTGCCTACTTTACTGGTGTAAGGATCAAATGACATAATATTTATAAATTACTATAAACTCTCAATGGTTTCCTATTTTGAACACTGATATCCAACTGGAATATATATCCATTAAATTCTTCAGAGTTTGATTGTGGAAGTTCTGTGAATATAAGTGAATGATCATGCAATAATTCATCATTCTTATCAACGGTAGGTAGTGAATAGGTGAAAGTGAAGCAGATTAGGAATGATAGGGACTGAGTTGGAAAAATTTCCAGATAACCTGTGATATGGGTATGTGAAATTCTAAGTCCAAGTGTAATGTGGCACATTGACATATATTGCAAGAAATAACAATATGTCATTTCAGATTGGTTTCAGAGGAACCCACGCAGAAAGATAAAAGTATAAATGTAATGTATTGAAGTAGGTTAATATGAGCATGGAGGAGAAGGGTGGCATGAAATGTTAATGATGGCAAGAAAGAGGAAGAGACTTCATGGTTTGATAGGCATAAAGGAGATACCTTTAAAATAAATAGGTCCACAATATTAGCAAAACAAGTTTGTGATCCTGTGATAAAACTTTAAGAGATATAACCTAAAGAGGACTAACTGCTGTCTACTAATTTCATACACCATTTGGAGTTTGCAGATTGGAATCCATATTCACTAATTCAACAAAAAAAAATAGTGAGTACCTGCTATTTACCTGACCCTATGCTAGGCAAAGGCTCCATAGATGAATTAAAAAAAGAAACAAAAATTAAAACATAAAAGTCCCCTTCTTTCAAGGAGTTAATATTTTATTGGAATATCCAGTTGATGTAATGAATTCCAGGAGAGAAAGTGGTGATGTTTCACTTGCATTAGTATTCAAAGTAGCTTCTTAAAGTAGTAACATATTCAGATTGTATACCAATAGAGTCGTGTGTGTGTGTGTGTGTGTGTGTTTGGTAAGCTATAAACACTTCTATTTTGATAGACTTCTAGGGATTCTCTTATTTCTGGCACTCATCAATAATCTAATATAGATTTTTGTTTTTGTTGCTGTAAAAGACAAATCACTGAAGAGTAATAAATTGGACAGAATATCATACAATTTGTGATTATTTAGTAGATAAAGGTAATTATTCAAATTTAAGTTAACATTTTCTTGAGGTATTTTCTTCCATTCTCTCACTTCCCAATAATCAATGTATATGCTGATACAAGTATAGAGATGCATTCTCAGACTTCTTTCCTTCCAGAAATATTAGATATAGAAGAAAAATATTGTGAGCCTAATTAAGGAAATGCTAATATCATTTCTGAAAAGCAACATATAGACTGTCCATTTCCAAAGGACCAATTAAATACAAATATTCTTCCCAACACAGCATGAAATAATAATTAAAGAGGAAATCTTTTTTTTAAGTAAATAATTTTAATGAACATTGATGAAAGCTAGAGGAATTGAGAAAGCTTTAGGAGTTTGGGAAGTGTCTAGCTACACAAATTATTTTTAAGAGCTTTGGTACAGATGCCTTTTTTGCTAATGGAATGAAGTGTTTTCCTTCCCTTTATCAATGTTTTATATGATGTCTTAGCAGAATCAGTGCAGTAATCCTGTACTTGTAGTCATAGAAACTTTTACATTATCCATTCTGTTGTTTTAATGCTTCCCCCATTGCTTTTCTCCACTTGCATAACAAAAAAGCCAAAAATACATTTTTCAATAGAATATAAACTCAAAATATTTTAATATTTTTCCAGACATGGCATGTTCTATATGTAGAAGTTTCACTGGAAAGTAGATTTGAAAGGAGTAAAAACTATTGAGTTATTAACAGTACCAAGAACAGAATATCTTCCATTGACACTGACAGGTTTTTAAAAAAAGGCTTTCTCTTTCAAGTAGTCTTTAAAACAAAGAATAATATTCTGTTTAGACATATATATGTAGAAAATATTATGCAACTCATTGTTGTCAGGGTTTAGAATACTTTTGCTTGCTGTCTGATAGGTTTGAGACAGAATGGTATTTGGAAGATTCTTTCAATCAAGACTGAAAATTCTATTGGCAGAGTGTATTGGACAAATATAAACAGGTAGCAAAAAGAAAGAGTAAATAAGTTACCCGTTTTTGTGACAGATAAGGTGTGTACAGGCTGTGGAGGAAAAGAATTAGGTTCTTATATGAACCATCTTATGGTTCTTACTAAACAAGCAATAGTTTGGTATAGTAATGAATACTCTCTGATGATATGACAGAAAATATTAAGAGTTCACATTTATTACAAATTACAGACAAAATATTTTAAAGTGTTTTCAAGTACTAAAATATTAAGGACCTCATCTTCTAATTACAAAAGAAGTTGTCTAAGAAGATAAATTAGAGTTATCAATAAAGACACAGAAAGAGAGGGAGAGAGAGAGAGAGAGAGAGAGAGAGAGAGAGAGAGAGA
>NW_027185822.1:0-6537 GCF_028583685.1 Petaurus breviceps papuanus | reverse complement strand
AATTAAATAAAAAAAAATAAAAAAAAAAAAAAAATAAAATAAAAAAAAAAAAAAGAAAAAAAAAAAAGAAAAAAAGAAGAAAAAAAAAAGAGAAAGAGAAAAGGAGTACTACAAAAAGACAGAGAAAGAAAGAGAGAGAGAGAGAGAGAGAGAGAGAGAGAGGGAAAGGGTGGGAGAGACATTCTGTACAAATGCCTATTAAAAGATTAGCATGCACACATTTATGTATATACCTATACATGCACACACGCATATATAGACATGTGAATGCAAGCACATATACACACATGAATATATATGTATAGGTGTGTGTATATGCATACACATATAGAAACTCAATACACATACATGCATACACAAATACATACATACATGAATCTATACACATACGTTTATGTGTGTGTGCATTTAATGATCAAGTTAGTTTCTCATGACAAATTACATTTAAATTCTCTCACTGTTTAAATATAATTTGAAAGGAGTCTATTCACATCATCAACAAGATGTCTGGCAAAACATTTTCTTTCATCCTTTCAATCTTTCAAAACTCTCTAAAAACAGAGATCATATGACAAAGATAAAGGCAACTGTAGCTTTCTACAAGATATAGGATGCCCAAAATCCAAAATAAGATTAAAAAAAACCCAGTAAATCAAGCTCAATGACCCAGAACTGACTCTGCACCTTTCCCACAACCCCCATCTTACAGGCAGTGAAGCTGCACTGACAGACACAATAGGACAACACAAGATTACAACAAAATGCACTCCCACACCCTAGTTACCTCTTTATCTTTCCAATTACATGTAGAACCCTGCTCCTTACTGGAGAATGCCCCAGGATTATCAGTCAGCTTTAACATAGTCCCATTGGAGTCTGCAATCCAGAGACACTTTTTTTGTGAAGCTCTGAATTGATGGTGTGGGGAAAACAGACTCTGAATGATCATTGCTAGGGCCGAGAACTGAAGACAAGAGAGAATGGAATAAGTGATCAGGATAGGATATAGTGCATATGTGGAAACAAATGCAACACTTTGCCACATCTAATAGAAAGAGCAGAGAATGTAGCTGAGATGAGTAGTTCTAGGTGCCCAAATGTCAGTTGGCACAGAGACCAAGCCTGGTGAACCATGATTGGCTTAGTTTGGAAGGAGGCTGAGAAGGTTTGAGATATTGCCTAAGGAATCAACAATCAGAAGGCAAGAAGTCAAGAAGTGAGGGATAAGTAAAATGGGAGGGGGAGGAGGAATGAAAGCACTAATAAATTCAGGATAAATAAATATTGAAGACCTTGACTGTAGAAAGAAAGAAAAAATAGTAACAATAGAAGAAAATTTGGCTTCCAAATCTAGTAAAATGTTCAATTATCTATGAAGAATACTGAAAAAATAAGGGGGAAAATGAACTATCATGGGTGATACAGGAGCCCTGTGGAATTTGTGAAAAATATAGAAATGTAACATGCTTTTCTCGGTAAATGAGAATTAGGAAATTAAAATTTGTTTACTGCAAAGCAAAAAAAAAGCAGAAAAACTAAATTTTCAATGGAAAGCTTCACTATAGTAGAGAAGAGAGAATTGGGAATGCAAATATACAGTATTAAAGAAAACAACACAAACCACAACACAGAAGGCAGGTAAATGACAATAACTTCAAAAGAAAATATTCTCACAATGTGAGCAAAGCATATTTCTCTTAAGTACACAATGTATAGAAATGACCAAAAGAATATGGTAGGATTAAAAAAAAAGAAACAACTAAAAGTATATTGAAGAAATTAATAGAACATAACTTCTCCAAACTTCTCAACATAGAAAATAATGTAATATTCTTCCAAATGGTATAATTTACAAATCATCTCCAGGAAAAAATAAAGCTGAAATCTCCTTGACATATTTTGATCAGATTCAACAACTTAATTAAGAATCAATAAATTCAAAATGCTATCAGGAAAAGAAAGCACTTCAAACACAAAGAAAAAGACATGCAAATAATTCAAGACTCTACAACACCAACTAGAAAAAGGAAGGGGTCATAGTATGTTATGGTATGAAGAGCAATGGTGCTCTGAATATGTCACAGTATGATCTATCCCACTAATCACAGTTTAATCATAAAGGATAAACAATAAATATCCAATAATAAAGAAGAGTTTAAAATATTGTTTTTAGAAAACTAGCACTGAGGGCAGAGTCAAGATGGTGGAGGAGAAATAGGACTTCCATGGGGCTCCAGCTTTCACCTCCTCCATTTCATGTAAAACGTGATTGAAAAAAAAAACTTTGGAGCTATAGAACCCACAAAATGACATAGAGAAATTAATCTCCCTGTGAGGACAGCCCAGCAAGCTCGCAGGAAATGGCCAGCACAGTGCTATGGGAGCTGAGCCCTACCTGCACAAATTGGAGGCTCTGGCCTCAGGGCGACCACAACGATGCTCACTTTAGATCACCAGCAGCTGAGGTGGTTGACAGAATTATCAATACATAGATCCTAAGAAAAAAGTGAGAGGTTAGTGCAGTGTGGACTTCAGGATCCAGTAGTTTGAGAGAGTGGTTGGCCTTTGCCCCCAGGATGAGAACTGACTGAGGCATAGAGGGGGCACAGGCACTGGCAGCAACTTGGCAGCTTCACCTCCTGGTCTTCAGATTGTAGGGGGACAAAGCAACCAGTCTAAGGGGTAATAGTTCTTGCTTTAACCTGCTTGGATCTGGATTGTGGTCTAGGATGGAGGTCCTGGGGTGGGTGAACAGGTTGCAAGACCATGTAGAGGCTACAAAGAGGGCACAAAACTAATATCTTTGGCAGATAAAAAAACCCTGCAATTGAGATGCAGCTCCCCTGTCTGGTAGCAGAGCCCTACTACTGCAAAAAGCACAAAAGTCAAGTAATTTAGTGGCAACATGAGCAAAAGAGGGAAGCAAAGTAAGCAGAGCAACCCAAGTTTACACTCCTATTTTGGGGTAAAAAATATCAAAGAATGGAAAATGAGGAAGACAGTGAAGTCAGAATTCCTACACCAAAAGCTTCCAAGAAAAATATGAGCTGGTTATAGGCTATAGAGGACCTTAAGAAGGATTTTGAAAACCAAATAAGAGAAGTGGAGGAAAAATTGGGAAGAGAAATAATAATGATACAAGAATATTATGGAATGAGAGTCAGTAACCTGACTGAAGACTAACTCAATTGGCTAAAGAGCCTCAAAAGGACAATGAGGAGAAGAATGCCTTAAACAGCTGAATTTGACAGATGGGAAAAGAATCTCAAAAGCTCACTGGAGAGAATCATTCTTTCAAAATTAGATTGGAGGAAAGAAAAGCTAGTGACTTTATGAGAAATCAAGACACTATAAAACAGGTCCAAACAAATGAAAAAAAAAATAGAAGGCAATGTGAAATATCTCATTGGGAAAACCACTGATCAGAAAATAGATCCAAGAGAGATAATTAAAACAAAAAATTAGACTACTGAAAAGCCATGATAAAAAAAAGAACCTAGAAATCATCCTTCAACAAAGTCTCAAGGAAAATTGCTCTGATATTTTAGAACCATAGGGCAAAATAGAAGTTGAACAGATCCACTGATCACCTCCTGAAAAAAAAAAAGATCCCAAAAAGAAATCCCTAGGAATATTAGAGCCTGGTTCTGTAATTCCCAGATCAAAGAGAAAATATTACAAGCAGCCAGGAAGAAACAATTTCAATATTGTGGAAATACAGTCAGGATATCACAGGACCTGGCAGCTTCTACACTGAGGGATTGAAGGGCTTGGGATATGACATTCTGGAGGTCAAAGTAGCTGGGATTAAAACCAAGAATCACCTATGCAGCAAAACTGAGTATCATGTTTCAGGGGAAAATATGGTCATTTAATGGAATAGAGGACTTTCAATCATTCTAGATGAAAAAAAAAAAACAGGGTTCAATAGAAAATTTGACACTCGGATACAAGAAGCAAGAGAAGCATGAGAAGGTAAACAGGAAAAAGAAATCAAAAGGAACGTATCAAAGTTGTATTATTTACATTCCTCCATGGGAAAAAAAATAGTAATTGAAATGTATTAAAATTTTCACAGTATGACAATAGTTGAATGGAATAGAAATGTGTATTTACATGTGTGTATATGTATATGTATGCATATACACACATATACATATATGCATGTATATATAGATATACACACATACATATGCATGCATATACACATATGTACATATATGTCTATATAGAAAGGTACATGAGTATATGAATACATATGTGAATGTTTGTATACATGTGTACAGGTATACATAGATAGAGGGCACAGGACCAATTTTATACAAAGGGATGATACTTAAAAGGTGAAATAGGAATATAATGAGAGGAGATGGGGATAGATAGAATGGGGTAAAGTATCTCACATAGAAGAGGCAAGGGAAAATGGTTACAATGGAGGGGAAAAACAGGAAGGCAAAAGGGAATGGGTCAACCTTATTCTCACTGAATATGGCTTAGGGCAGGAATGAGATACACACTAAATAAGGTATCTCACCCTACAGGAAAGTAAGGGAAAGGGGATGAGAGGAGGAGTGATGGAAGGTAGGGCAGGCTATAGGGGAGGGAAGTTGGAAGCACCCACTTTTGCAAAGGGACAGGATTAAAATAGAGAATAGAACAATTGTGAGGTGGGATAGTAGGGAGGGAAATATAGTCAGTCTTTTACAATATATCGACTATGGAAATGTTTTACATAGCTTAACCTGTACAACCTATATAGAATTGCTTATCTTCCCCATAAGGGTGGGTGACAAGGCAGGAAGAGAATGAATCTGGAATTCAAAGTTTTAAAATCAATTGTATATATAACTTTAAAATAAACTGGGAAATAAGATATAGAGGCACTGGGGCATAGGGATCCACCATGCCCTACTGGATCATTGTTTGGGGTTTGTGGGTAGGGGAAAAATGGGGAAAATTTTAGTGAATCAAAGTCGTATGAACATGAACTATGTAAACTGGAAGTTAATAAAATATTTGATTAAAAAAAAAAGGAAAGAAAACCAGCACTGAATCTTCTTTTAAAAAAAATTCCAAAAACTAAATTTCAGGAGGAGTAAAGGAATTCCAAAAGCAACAGGGTGACAAGAGAAAGACATTAAGAGACTTCTTTCTAAATATACATAAAGTTGGAGGCGGCTAGTTGGCACAGCGAATAGAGCAATGACCCTGTAGTCAGGAGGACCTGAAGTCAAATCCTGCCTCAGATAATTAACACTTACTAGCCATGTGACCTTGGGCAAGTCACTGAACACCAATTGCTTTGTCTTTCCCCCATATCATTTGAACAATAGATTCCACTTCTGTTTTTATATCCGAAAGAAACTACAGGAAAAGAAAAATGTAAATATATACTCTAAAATAAGTACAATGCAACTTTTATGATAGCTAAGAATTAGAAACAAAATAGTTTTCCATGAAAAGAGGAATGGCCAAAATTTTTGGTCACATGGATGCAATGAATATTATTGTCCTTTAAGAAATGATATATGTGATGAATACAGAGATGCATGGAAAGACCTAGATTAACCTATGAAGAATGAAGTAGAGTAAGGAGAACCAAGAAAATAATAAATATGTGTGAGTGAGGGTATGTGTGTTTGTGTGTATATATATATTATATGCGTGTGTGTATTAGCACATATATACACTTATACACATACATACCACACACGCATACATCTTATAGAAATCAATATGGAATGAATGAAATATTTGAAAAAACAAAATAAATATAACAAAATTTTAAAGATCTATCAGGATTTAGAATATGTGAGAAAACACCCATAATGCACCGTTTGTACAGATAAGAACTTCACAAGTTTACATATTACATGTTTTCAGACTGTTTTTCAGTTATGCTGACATTTTTGGTTTCTCTTTTCAAAAATCGTATTTGTTATATGAAATGGCTCTCTGAGAGGAGAAGGTATAGGGACACATTGATACTATACTGTTTTAACAAATAGAAAATTAGGTATAAAATTTGATTGTAATTTCCTAAAATACTTGAGATTTCTAAGTGATAGATGTAGAGATAGTCCAGAAGTAGAAAAATATGGCAAAGGGTTTTCTAACTTCCCACCATGACAATTAAATTGGTCCATGATGGAATGTGCAAAAAGGAGTAGAAAGGGTAGTCAGGGAAGCTGTGTTATCATAGGAGGAAATCAGGACTCAGTGAACACAAGCATATGACAGAGCAAAAAAGAAAGCAGTTTAAGATGAAATAAAGTTTTTTTGTTTGTTTGTTTTTACTATGGAGTAGACATGACAGAAACCACAGAGGAAGCACTTGACTTGACTGGATAACCAGTTTTCTGATTTCTGTATTTATTTTATTCTATTTTTGCAGTTGAATTCTGAGTCATCTAGTTAGTGTAGTCGATACAGGTCTGGATTTAGAGTCAATAAGATATGAGTATTTTGTTTCAGACATTAGCTTTGCTACCAGCTTCCTTCCTTCCTTCCTTCCTTCCTTCCTTCCTTCCTTCCTTC
>NW_027185821.1:11793-20347 GCF_028583685.1 Petaurus breviceps papuanus | reverse complement strand
CTTCCTTCCTTCCTTCCTTCCTTCCTTCCTTCCTTCCTTCCTTCTTTCTTTCTTTCTTTCTTTCTTTCTTTCTTTCTTTCTTTCTTTCTTTCTTTCTTTCTTTCTTTCTTTCTTTCTTTCTTTCTTTCTTTCTTTCTTTCTTTCTTTCTTTCTTTCTTTCTTTCTTTTTTTGATGGAGGAAGGCTGGGCAATTGCCCAAGGCAAGTCACATACAGCTAGAAAGTGTTAAGTGTTTGAGGTTGGATTTGAACTCAGACCCTCCTGACTCCAGGGTCAGCACTCTGTTCAATGCACCACCTTTCTTCCTCTTTTTTTCTCTTTTGAGGATAAAATTAGGAAATATTTGTAAAATGCTTTGCAGGACTTAAGGTGTCACACAGATGCAACAATATTAACACCAGATTTTATAATATATAATTTCTTATCCTATAATGAATTATGTTGTATTATATAAAACATTATCATCATCATTATTTTTCCCCCTTCTACTGTATCTTCATTTTGTTCATTTATTTCCTCCTAGATTTTTATTCTAGCATTGTATATTTGAGGGCCTATGACTTAATGACATATCAGTCATTGACCTCAACACACCAGGATCTCAAGGACATCTCTGTGACCATTGTCTACAATTAACTGTGAAAAAGACATGGCAAGAAATCATGTCATGTAGAGATTATGAATTTATGTTTGGAAAGACTCTTGTAAATGACAACTCCTCATTTTACAGACATGGAAAATGAGTCCTAGATAAATGAGCTGACTTAATTATATTCACTCATGTAATAAGTATCAAATCAAAGAGTAGAATTTGGATACTGTGACCCAAAGTTCAGAATTCTTCCTATCAATTTTGTGAGATTGCCATGTTAAAGCAGTTTTTATTATTTTAATATAATCATCCTTCCAATTCCTTTGTTCCATATTGAAATTTAGATTTTATTTCTTTTGATCAATTTTCAATTAAGAACAAAGATTCTATTCATAATAATATAAAGAATATGAAACTGTGTATGAGGAGAGAATCATGTGACAGTTGATGAAGAACTGATTTCTCATTCAATGACTTCTGAAAAATACTGTATGATCCACAAGAAACCATTTTCCTCTCAGTGCCCCTCGAACACTTCTTTAATGCTATAAGTTATACATAACTGCCTACCTACATTGGATGAGGGTGTTTCCTTAGCAGAAATTCTTTATTCTTTGAAATCTCAGATCTAAACTTATATGAGCTAATAAATCCATCAATAATCAATCAATTATTATTTACTATAAGGCAGTCACCATGCTAGATTCTAAGGATACAGAGACCAAAATAAAAGTTTCTGCCCTCAAGAAACAGTTTTTATTTTCTTAAGAGACATGGAATTTACTCATTAAAAAATCATCCTCACACATATTAAATACAGATAAATACAAATATATGCATATAACAACAATTATAAAATTAGAATAGCACTGATACAGAACCTTAATATTTGTAAAACAATTTACAAATGTGATCTCATTTTATTCTCACAACAATCCAGGAAGAGAGGTGATATATAGGACTGAACTTATGATTTCCTTTGTGGAGGCAACTTTTTTTTGGCTGTGTTTCCTAAGATGTGTGATTCATAAGAAGTAAACCTTTTACTCATCTACATAGTTGTACTCCAGCTAACATACCAAGCACCAACCCTTATTAGAAACAAAAGCAAGTACATAAACATCTATCTTTGGCTTCCAAAAAGGAGAAAGATATATGAACTAGCTCTATATCAATAAAACTATAGTACTGAGGTAGCTAGGTTGCTAGGTAGATAGAAAGCAGGCCCAAATTCAGACAAACATAAGCTTAAATCTAGCCTCAGGTGCTTGTTAGCTGTATGAGCAAATCTGTAGCCTGCCAGCCTCAGTAGCATCATCTGTAAAACAGAAATAATAGCACCTTCCGCCCTGTGTTGCTGTGAGGGTAAAATGAATTAATAGTTGCAAAATGCTTCATAAACCTTAAGTATTAAGTAAATGCTAGCTATTATTAGTACCTCTTTTGGTGACTGTTTTTTTTTTTCTTAATAACTTTTGAAAGCAGTATATGCTTGAACTTGATGCGAATGTGTATTGACTTCCTAGCTAGATTGTAAACTCCTGAAAGATAGGTGGCAGGCCTTGTAAGGGATGATTATGAAGAAGATTATATTATGTTGTTTTAAGAACTGCAAAATAGGAGGGAGGCCAAAGGCAAGATGGCAGAGTAAAAGCAGGAACTTCCTTGAACTCACACCCCAACCATCTCTAATACCTGCAAAAAATGACTCTAAATAAATTTTAGAGTTACAAAACTCATAAAATGACAGAGTAAAACAAATTTCCCACTGAAGGCAGCCTGGCAAGCTAAAAAGAAGGGTCTAACACAGTGGGTTGGGAGCAGAATGCAATCCAATGTGGACCACACCAGCACAGACTAGTAGCACACACCAGGGAGGAGGAAACCTCCGAGGACTGAATCATTGGCAGCTTTGGCTGTTTCCAGACTTCTAAACCCACAAACATAAAAGAAAAAGAAAAAGTGTAGTGGTGAAACTCTGTTGGACCTGGGTGACAGAAGAGTACAGTCTGGTCCCTGCTCCCAAGGTGGTGGAGGAGGCACCTCTGGCAGCTGAAGGGACAGGGTGGCAGGTTCAGGAGCTCCAGGCACACAGATGATGAGGGAGACCAAGAAGCTAATCAGAGGGAAATTGAAGGAATCCCTTTGGTGGTGCTGAGGTAGTATTCTCTTGCTTTGCTCTGCATGTATCTGGGTTGCAGGCTTGGGTGGCAGTCCTTAGTTGAGGAGTGCTAGCATGGCAGCCCTTGTGCAGGCTGTGGACAGGCAGTACTCCTCAGTTCTGAGGCATGTAGCTAGAAGAAGTTCTGACATCAGATGTGCAAAACCCGAGAAATTTGGCACACAGCCTTCTCCAATCTGGAAGCAGAGTCCTAATGTGACAAAGAGCTCAAAAGTCAAATATTTTACTGGCAAGATGAGCAAACAGAGGAAGAGAAATCAGGCTATAGAATTTTTTTTGAGGGGGTTAAGAAAAAGCATCAAAACATAGAACCAGAAGAAGAAAACAAAATCAAAAGTCCTGCACCAAAAGCATGCAAGAAAAATATGAACTTGCCACAGGCCGTGGAAAAGCTCAAGAAGGACTTTGAAAATCACATGAGAAGTGGAGGAAAAATTAGGAAGGAAAATTAGAGTATTGCAAGAAAAGATTGAAAAACAAGTCAACAACTTACTAAAAGAGACCTACAAATACTGAAGTATATAACACCTTAAAAATAGACTAACTCAAATGGTAAAAGAGGTCCAAAACCCAATAAAGAGAAAAATGCCTTAAAAACACAGAATTGGCCAGATGGAAAATAAACTTTAAAAGCTCACTGAAGAAAATAATTCTTTCAAAATTATATTGGAGCAAATAGAAGCTATGATGTTATAAGAAATCAAGATATCATAAAACAGATCTAAAAAAATGAAAAATAGAAGCCAACATGAAATATATCATTGGAAAAGACACTGACCTGGAAAATAGATCCAGGAGAGATAATTTTAAAAAATTAATGGACTACTTGAAAGCCATGTCAAAAAAGAACCTAGAAATCACCCTCCAAGAAATTCTTAAGAAAAATTGTCCTGATATTACAGAAACAGAGGGCAAAATAGAAATTGAAAGTATTCACGAATTACCTCTTACAAAAGATCCCCAAAAGGAAAATCCTAAGGAATATTAAAGCCAAATTCCATAGCTCACAGGATAAGAAGAAAATATTACAAGCACTCAGGAAGAAACAATGTGAGCATATAAATATGTATGTGAGTGTGTATATGTTTATTTGTGTGTGTCTGTATTCCCTTCAACAAACCTCATACTGAAGAAAGTCTCAGGAGTTATGATTATTGTTTTACCATGTAGGAAGGTAAATAGTTTAATTTTAATAAGTTCCTTATTATTTCTTTTCCCTGGTTACATTTTCATGCTTCTCTTGCTTCTTGTATTTGAAAGTCAAATTTTGTATTCAACTATGTCTTTTTTTTTTCATCAAGAGTGCTGGAAATCCCTCTATTTCATTGAATGATCATATTTTCCCCTTAAACATAATATTCAGTTTTGCTGGGTAGGTGATTCTTGGTTTAATCCTAGCTACTTTGACTGCTGGAATATAGCCCTTCAATACCTCAAAGTAGAAGCTTCTAGGTCTTGCGTTATCCTGATTGTGTTTCCACAATACTCAAATTGTTTCTTCTTTTCTGCTTGTAATATTTTCGCCTTGACCTGGCAACTCTGGAATTTGGCTATAATATTTCTAGGAGTTTTATTTTTGGGATTTTTTTCAAGATGTCATCAGTGTATTCTTTCAACTTCTATTTTGCTCTCTGGTTCTAAAACATCAGGGCAATTTTCCTTGAGAATTTCTTGAAGGATAATTTCTAGGTTCTTTTTTTGATCATGGCTTTCATGTAGCCCATTGATTTTTAAATTATCTTTCTGGATCCCTTTTCCAGGTCAGTTGTTTTACCACTGAGATATTTCATGTTGTCTTCTATTTTTTTTCATTTGTTTGGATCTGATTTATAGTATCTTGATTTATCATAGAATCATTCACTTCTATTTGCTCCAATGTAATTTTGAAGGAATTATTCTCTTCAGTGAGTTTTGGAAATTCCGTTTCCATATGGCAAATTTAGCTTTTTAAGGTATTCTTTTCCTCATTAGATTTTTGGGCCTCTTTTGCCATTTGACTTATTCTTTATTTTTAAGGTGTTATTTTCTCCATTCAGGTTGTTATCTCTCTTTACATAATTTTCTTGCATCATTCACATTTCTCTTCCTAGTTTTTCCTACACTTCTCTTATTTCACTGTCAAAATCCTTATTGAGCACCTCCCAAGGCCTCTAATCAGTTTATATTTTTCTTGGAAACTTTTGATGCAGGAATTCTGACTTTGTTGTCTTCCTCCCATTCCATTCTTTGATCCTTTTTGTCCCCCAAAAATGATTCTTTGGTATGTTTGTGCTTATTCTGCTTAATCATATTGCTAGTCAATTATTTTTGAGCTCTTTGCCATGGTAGAACTCTGTTGCCAGAGAGGAGAGTTTTGTCCCAAATCCCTGGGGTTTTTGCAAATGTCAGAGGTCTTAGGAAACCACCATCTCTACAGGCACCACATGGGCAAACTGTCATTTCTTGCCCCAGGACTACTGCCCAAGAAAGTAATCCAGATTCAAGCAGGTCAAAGCAAAAAAAAATATTCCCTGAATGTTCACTTGGCCCCCCTGAGATCCATAGGGCAGGAGCTCCAGAGGCAGCCATGAAGCAGAAGCTGCAGCCACTGTCGCTTCACCAACACTTCCCCCTGGCTGAGGCCACACTGGGGACTGGGGTTGGAGCACACCCTTCTTTTCCATCTGAGTTCTGAACTGACTTTTTCCATTCTCTTTGATGTTTATGGCTTGAATTATCTGGAAACCACCATGGCTGCTGGTGACCTACTCTCCCGAAGTCTGCTCTGGCTGCTGCTGCCTCCCTGGGCTAAAACCACACTGTTTATGGGGACTGTGCCTGGTTGCCAGCATGCTGCAATGAACCCTTTCTGTCAGCCTGCCAGGCTCCCTTCAGAGGGAGATGTGTTTCTCTCTGTCATTTTGTGGTTGCTGTAGCTTCAAAATTTGTTTAGAGTCATACTTTATAAGTATTTGAGGTAGTTGTGGGGTGAAGTCACATAATTCCCTGCTTCTACCCCACTGTCTTGGCTCCACCACTGCTTTTAAGCATTCTTGATGAAAAGATGAGATCTGAACAGTGAATCTGACTTTCAAATACAAGAATGAAGGGAAGCATGAAAAGGTAAACAGAAAAGAAAAATCTTAAGGAAACACATTAAAGTATAACAGTTTACATTCCTACATGGAAAGATGTTATTTTAAACTCATGAGGCTTTTTTCAATATTAGTATAGTTGAAGAGAAAATATATGTGTGTGTGCCTGTGTGTCTGTATATACACATATATGCATGTATATGTATGTGTATATATATACATATATACACATATGTATGCATATGCATGTTGTGTATGTGTGTGTGCCTGTGTGTCTGTATATACACATATATGCATGTATATGTATGTGTATATATAAATATATACACATATGTATGTATATGTATGTTGTGTATATAAATATGTATATGTGCATGTATGTACAAAATATTGGAACTCAAAATTTTATTTAAATTAATGTAGAGAACAAAAAATAAATTTAAAAAATAAATACATTCTGGAAAAATAAAACACATTGGTTTGGGACACATTTCTTTCCATTCTGGATACAAAGTTCTACCATGACAAAGAGCTTTAAAGTCTAGTAATTGGCTGGCAAAAGAAGCAAAGGTAGGAAGAGAAATCAGACTATAGAAACCCTCTTTGTTTGCCAGGGAGATCAAAACATAGAACCAGAAGAAGAAAAAAAAGTCAAATATCCTATAAAATACATATATAAAATAGACCGAGGACACATGGTGAGTTGTATATGAATGGATGATATCTAAAAAAAGAAAACAAAATTAAGAGGTATAAGAGGAATTTATTGGATGAAAAAAGGGCAACATATAGCAGGGTAAATTATCTCATAAAACATGCAAGAAAAAGATTTTACAATTGTGGTGAAGAGCAGGGAAGTGAAAGGGAATAAGTCCACCTTATTCTCATTAGATTTGACTTGAGGGAATAACATACACATTCAATCGTGTATCTCACCATACAGGAAAGCAGGGGGAAGGGGATAAAGTGGGGGGCAGTTATATATGTGAGTACAGATTGGGGCAAGGGCTAGTCAGGAGCAAACATTTTTGAAAAGGGACAGGGTCAAAGGAGAAAATAGAATAAATAGGGAGTGGGATAGGATGGAGGGAAATATAGTGCTTCGTGCTATAACTGCTATGGAAATGTTGTGAATAACTACACATGTATAACCTATATGGAATTCCTTGTCTTCTCAATGGGCATTGGTGAGGAGGATAGAAGGGAGATAATCTGATATAGAAATCCATCTTGCCCTACAAGAAATTAAGGAGGCAGTGGTAAGTGGGAGATGGGGGGGGTAGAAAAGAGGGAAGATTAGGGGAAGGTGTATTCTTCCATCTTTGGGTGCAGGGTAGGGGAGAAATGGGAAGAAAATTTGAAACCTCAAATCTTGTGGAAATTGATATTAAAAACAAAACTAAATTACAAAAAAAATATGTGAAATGCTCCACATATATCATCACTGGAGGTTACTTCTGATGAGGAAACACCCACTGTTGTAGGACTGTTACTCATACTTATGGTCAACATTTCTTATGTTCACTGAAGGGTTAAATAAGTGCCCCTGGAATGATCAAAATGTGTCACAGTTGTACCTTTAACCTGACTATGTATACATACACACACACATATACATATATCTGTGAGTATATACACACATATATGTATGTATAGATGTATATATAACAGATAATCATAGAATTTTTTGAGAATGGTCATGTATATGTTTTACTGAAACGATTTAACTTCAAGCATGTCAGTGTCTTTGTCTTTGTGAAGAAGGATTTATGTCTGATCTATTCATAGCAATAATAAAAAATATGAGTTTTAAAAATGTAATACAATGATTGTACTTAGATAGATATTCAAATTTTAATGAACTATTTCTGTAAATATGTTTATGTTCCTCTCCAGTTTTCCTACTAATTAATAGCAACAATTTAATGAAGATTAAATGTTGAGCAGGAAAATTGCTTTTCAGTGAATTGTTACTAACTTATACGTCTATAATATTTTCCAACGATAAATGTCTATGTATACCTTGGGCTAAATCTTGTTCACAGATTCTTGTGCCAATCTCCTATTGAATGTCGTATTCTCTTAGGGCTGAATTAATCCCCTGAAAGGTAAAATCTGATTACCCCAAACTGGAATGTAATGTTAATGGGGTTTGCCAACAGCTGCTGGGCCTGGCCCTATGCAGCATTCACCCCAGCAGACATATGAATATTGTATTACCTCATCCCTTTTACTGAAATTTCTGACTAAAACAGATGAGATTTTGATTCTCAGACAGAATCCTAAAAGTTTGAGTGAGGTTTGTGATTTGACTGGAATTTATTATTGAACTAGAAAAGAAAATGAATCTCTTTATTCATTTGAAAAGTCTTAGAGTTCACCACTTATCCCATGTATAACATGGAGGTGTATTTAAGTAGCTTAATGTAGAATTATGGGCATCCAGAATAAAGCATGTTTGACTTTGTCCTGTACTGGATAACAAACATGTTATATAAAATATATTTGAATCCATAATTTAAGTTTATTGAGTTATTCATTTTGTTTTCTTTATCTTTGAGGTTTTAGAAACATTCATTTAGCTAACATTTATTGAATGTCTGCTATGCATGAAGCAAGTGCTAGGCAACCATGGTTTAATAAAAATAATAATAATGTTTTAATATAGCAAGTGTAACTTCTCTTGAACATTTAATCTGACAATTC
>NW_027185821.1:0-9193 GCF_028583685.1 Petaurus breviceps papuanus | reverse complement strand
TCTCTCTCTCTCTCTCTGTCTCTCTCTCTCTTTTTCCAATACACCAATTAGGAAATTATCATTAAGCAATGAAATGACTATTAGTATGAATTGGATAATCCCTTTCTTAACATTCTTAGTTTCATAAATTAAGCAGACTCAAAAAAAAAGATGCAGCATATACTGCTGGTATTATTTTACCTTGACTCATAGTCACTTTCCCATGAACATAATGTATCTATTTACTTTAGCTGTCAAAAGCCTGAATTTATTGTAACTTCCATCTGCCTTTAAGTATGCAACTCATTCCTGATATCCATATTGGTTATTGAACACTCTAATGAATTATTTCATCTGTACTTCAAAAAAAATTCCAAAGCATGAGGAAGGTTAGAAAAGGAAATTCTTACCCCAGATAGGCTAGAACTCTGATTTTTTTTTTATGAATCAAATGAAAAAGTGCACAGACAATGTTCAGTATATGAAATATTTTGAAAACTTATGGCAATCTTTTGTAGTTCATATTTTTAGAATTAAACTATTTTACTTAAATTTCTAGATAAATTATTATACTATAGGATTTGTGTCAATTACATTTAAGTCTTCCATTTCTGGTTTTGATTTGTACTTACTGTCTTAAAATAGTGCAGGGTGAAGTTGTATCGACTGAAAGTCATATCTTGGAGTGGTTAGGTGGTGCAGTGAATTGAGCACTGGCCATGGAGTCAGGAGGACCTGAGTTCAAATCCAGCCTTCGATACTTAATAGTTGCTAGCCATGTAACCTTGGGCAAGTCAATTAACCCCAATCGCTCTGCCTTCTACCCTCAAAAAGGAAAAAAAATCATATTTTTTTTATTTTCTAAAACTAAGTTTTTCTTAGCTCTGATGAGTTTATACCTTGAGTATACATAGCTGGCATGTGTTAAGAATAGTTCATTACAAATATACAAGGTATTTGAGAATGGAAAGATAACAAAAATATTTAAGGTATATTGGACCTTATTAATACTGATAAAATTCAATAGAATGCATATCATTATCAAACTTCATGCCCACCATTCTACCTATAAAAATGCCTTTTTGTGAGTGTTACCTCTATTAAAATCTAGGATTTTTTTTTTTATAAAAGGGAAGCAAGTTCATGCAGAAAGCTGAGGTATACTAATGATTATGGTGATGATGATGATGATATTGAAGATGTTAATCGTTTAATTTATTGATTATTATTTCACTTAAGATTTGAACCAAGAAGACCTCAATTCTGCTCTCAGACAGTCATTTGCTATGCCACTCTGTGTAAATCACTTAACTTTAACTTCTATCTGACATTTTTTGTTTTAAAATGGAAATTATCATCACACTTACTTCCCAGAGTTCAGAAAATCAAATGAGATAATAATTCTAAAGTGTTTAGCACAGTGAACTGCACATATTAAGTATGATATAAATGTTAGAGCTAGCTTTTCTAAATTGTAGGGGGAAAACAGGTTTTTGTAAACAATATTAAATAACAACCCCACTGCCCTTCCACAATTAACTAATAAATATAGAGAATAGTTATTCTTATATGCTTCTTGTATGGTGACTACAAAAACAAAAGTGTTTGATTTTATAGAACAAAATGTCACCTTAGCTTCTCTTCTGTAACCCATTTTGAAATTAAACTGTCAAAATTAATCAAGATGCCTTAGAAGATTTAGGAATTTGAATAGTACTGGTCAATAATTCTCCAATAGTAAACATCTGTTGTGACAAAAAAAATGCATATTTTTGGTCAAAAAATCCTCCTTTCACTTTTATAAAGGAAACCTAATACATAGTATAGGTTATAATGTCTCCCTTGTGGATGATGGGGATCTTTATATTTGCTGTTTGCAGAAGACCATAACCAAACCCTTTTAGGATTTATATTGCATCAAGATCTTTCAGAAAGGGGAGAGCATCATAAAATTTGAAGTTAGTTTTTTTTTCTGTTCACTTAAATAGTAAAGACAACGTAGATAAATAATGTATATTTCCCAGATTTCAATTCATATTTGATAGATAGAACAAATAGACAAAGAATGGAGGCCAGAGTTGAAATAAGGTGAGCAGGTTGGATTGCTTTTAACATAGTTAAGTCTGTTTTAGTGACCTCACTTTCCCCAAGAGAGCAAAGGTCTATCGGTTCAATATTATCATTTTACTGGTGTTCTACATTGTAGCAATGCATGAAATACAATTTCATTTAGAGAATTAAAAATTAATATCAGAAAGAGGGCAATTTAGAAGCACAGGATAGGTTTAAAAATAAGGAACTCTGAAAATCAGAAATAAGGATATCATCTAGGAAATGAATGATAGAGAAGATGGAATGCTCACATGCATTTTTTTTAAAATGAGGGTGACTGAAGAATAGCTTTACTGGGCTACTGCTACTATCAGAGTATGTCAGGCAGAATCAAGGTAAACTGCCAGATGATAGGGTTAACTCTATGTGTGAACTTTTTGGGAAGTATAAGAACAGAGACACACAGGGTGGTTAAAAATGGTTAGGTTGCAATTTGCATATTTGAAGGCAATTGCAGAATCTGTAAAATAACACAATAATTTATCTTTATGATTATGAGACTCAGGTTTTACCTAATCTAGCATAAATTCTTTTTCTTTTATACTACACTTATCTCTCAAGAATGAAATTTTAGATTGATTATTTACTTTAAAAATAGGTCTTTTATTTTTCCAAAAGATAACACATAATATTCCTTTAATTGGTAGATTCTTACATAATTAAACACACACATATGTATATGTGTGTGAATGTGTATACATGTATTTATGTATATGTATGTAGATATGATGATACATATGCATATATTTATTTGTATATTTTGTTTTTCTAATCACCAAACAATAATCTCATAGAAATCATTATTGTCTATTTTAATAAATTAATTGTTGAAGAGTAGAGATGCAGTTGATATTTTAATACTGCTTCCAAAGGCCTGCCTTTCCCTTACTATTTTTAAAAAGTTCATTTATTTTTAGTTTTCCACAAGATTTTGAGTTACAATTTCTTCTTTCCCTGTCTTTCCTCTACCCCCACCCCAAAATAGCAAGCCTACTGAATACCCCTTCCCCCAATCTGTACTGTTTTATTTCCTCCCCCTTCACCCCTCCCAACTTTCTAGTAGGGCTAGATGAGTTTCTATACCAGAGTATCTATATATCTTATTTCCCGGTTGCATGTAAAAAAACAACTTTTTAAACATTTGTTTTTAATAATTTCAAGCCTAGAATTTTTTCCCTTCTCTCCTCACCCAGCCCAAAGGGAAGAAAAGCAATTCAATACAGATTGGACATGTGTAGTTACACAAATCATTTCCGTAGTACTTATATTGTGGTAGACCAACTATATTTCCCTCCATCCTATCCCACCTCCCACTTATTATATTTTCTCTTTTGACCCTATCCCTTTTCAAAAATGTTTGCTTCTAACTACCCACTCCCCCAATCTGCCCTTCCATCTATTCTCTCCACTCTTTTTCCCTATGCCCTATTTACCTACAGGTAAGATACACTATTGAATGTACATGTTATTCTCTCCTTAGGACAAATTGAAGGAGAATCAGTTTGTCCCATGCCCTTTCACTCTCCTGCTCTTCCCCTCCATTGTAACAGTTTTCTCTTGCCTCTGTTATATGAGATAATTTATCCTAATCTATCACTATGTTTCTACTTCTCCCAATACATTCCTCTCTCACCTCTTAATTTTATTTTTTAGATGTCATCCATTCATATTCAACTAAATGCACATACTCACATATACACTTACATACACATACATATTCCTATACATTCATATATATATGTTATATATGTATACACACACGTATACATATATATTTATATTCCCTTCATCTATCTGGATACTGAAAAAAGTCTTTTGATTTACAATTAGCATTTTTCCCTGTAGGGATGTAAATAATTCCACTTCCATGGGTTCCTTATGATTTATTTTCCCTGTTTACTTTCTCATAGTTCTCTTGCTTCTTGTATTTGAAAGTCAAATTTTCTGTTCAGCTCAGTTAATTTTCATCAAGAATGCTTGAAAATACTCTATTTCATTGAATGACCATATTTTTCCCTACAAAAATATGTAGCTTTATTCTTAGTTTTGCTGGGCAGGTGATTCTTGGTTTTAGTCCTTTAGACCTTTGAGCTCTGGAATATAATACTCAAAGCCCTTCTATCCCTCAATGTAGAAGCTACTAGGTCTTGTGTTATCCTGATTGTGTTTCCACAATACTCAAATTGTTTCTTCCTGACTGTTCACAGTACTTTCTCCTTGACCTGGGAACTGTTATTTAGCTATAATATTCCTAGGAGTTTTCTTTTGGAGATCTTTTTCAAGAGATGATTGGTGAATTCCTTCAATTTCTATTTTGGACTCTGGTTCTAGAATATCAGGGCAATTTTCCTTGAGAATTTCTTGAAGGAAAAATTCTAGGTTCTTTTTGGAGGGCAGTTGGGGTTAAATGACTTGCCCAAGGTCACACAGCTAGTTTTTGTGTTAAGTGTCTGAGGCTGGATTTGAACTAAGGTCCTCCTTACTCCAGGGTTGGTGCTCTATTCACTGTACCACCTAGCTGTCCCCTAGGTTCTTTTTTTTATCATGGTTTCAGATAATCCAATAATTTTTAATTGATATCTCTTTGATCTATTTTCCAGGTCAGTGGTTTTTCCAATGAAATATTTCACATTGCATTCTATTTTTTTTCATTTGTTTGCATCTGTTTTATAGTATCTTGATTTCTCATAAAATCATTAGCTTTTATTTTCTCCAACCTAATTTTGAAGGAATTCTTCTCTTCAATTAGTTTTTGAAATTCCTTTTCCATATGGAAAATTTAGCTTTTTAAGGCATTCTTCTCCTCATTGACTTTTTGAGCCTCTTTCACCATTTGATTTAGTCTATTTTTAAGGTGTTATTTTCTTCAGTCAGGTTGTTGACTCCTTTTCATGATTTTCTTGCATCATTCTTATTTCTCTTCCCAGTTTTTCCCAGTTTATATTTTTCTTGGAAGCTTTTCTTGCAGGAGATCTGACTTTGTTGTCTTCTTCCTGTTCCATTCTTTGATCCTTTTTGTCCCCAATGAAGGATTGTATCCTCTGTGCTTCCATTGCTTTCTCATATTGGCAGCCAATTACTTGACTTTTGAGCTCTTTGCCAAGGTAGAACACTGCTTCCAAAATGGAGAGAGCTATTTTCCAAATTTGCAGCTACCAGAGCTATTAGATGGGCACCCTCTCTAAAATCCCATCATGCTCTGGCTCACTGGTCACACTCCTCAGGACCACCACCTAACATCATGATCCAAATCCAAGCAGGTCAAAGCAAGAGCGATTGCACTCTGAATGGTCACTTGGTCCCCCTACAATCTGCAGGCCAGGACCTCTGGAAGCAGCCATGTGGCAGTGGCTGCAGCCACCACACCCTCTTCTTCTTGCTATAGGGGTAGCAGAATGACCATGCTACCCCTGTTTGGACAAAGTTCCACAATGACTTTTTTACTTTTTCTTTGGTATTTGTGGATTGAGAATTCTGGAAATTACCACAGCTGCTGGTGATCCACTCTCCTGAAATCCACTCCATCTGCTTCTGGTAGGGCCACTCTGGGGCTAAAATCTTGGCTCATTAGGGACTTTACCTGGCTCCTGTACTGTGAGCTGTGACGTACCCTTCCTGCCAGCCTCCTGGGCTTCCTCTAGCAGGAGATTTATTTATCTCTGTCACTTTGTGGGTTCTTTAACTTTAAAGTTTGTTTAGCATCATTTTTTTTACATGTAATGTTTCCCCTACTATTAAGAGAACCTAGTTTACATATATACAACACCTACTATGTGTGAGTCAGTGTGATAAGCACTTTATAATTATTATCTCATTTGATACTTATTGAAATTGAGCTGAATACAAAGGGACATTTAACCTGAGTAATATTCAATTTTTGTAAGGTTAACATGAGAGGTCAAGTCACCAAATTTTGTTCTTTTTGTTGTGGCTGTTTTGTTGTTAAATGCTAACTGTGAGCAAGGCACTGTGCTGATTGCAGAGTTTGAGAAATACCTATATTCCTTTGATGAAAAAAAAACCTTATTAATTTCAGTCAATTTTCCTAAAATCAAGTTAGTTATTTATTTACATTCTTATATGTCTTTGTTAGACTGACCCATATTTAAGGATGTAGAAATTTAATATAAGGATGTACAAAAGTTTTTAAATTTTTTTATGATTATTAAGTTTGTTTCTTGTTTCAAGGATTGTGAAGGCTTAAACACATTCTGTTTCATTCAAAAAATAATAGGAACCCACTGGAGTTTAATGAGAGAAAAAGAATAATTAATGAAAGATGTTATTTTCTTTAAAAATCTAACAAATATTGACATGTCTTATTTTTTATATTTCTCGATTTTTAAAATGTTTATGTTCTTGTTCCTTGTGTTATTTTATTTAATATTTTTCTGAAAATATGTCTATTTTTAAAGAGAATTGTATTATATCATATTATATTATATTACAATCTGTGTATAGCCCAGAGGGAAGGAATGTATGTGTGTGTGTGGGGGGGGAGGGTTAGGGTATAGAAATGAACACACATATATATGTATTTACACATACATTTATACATATATAGTGGGGTTAGAAAGAAAAGGTAATAGATTTATATTGATTAAAGAAATAGGGAGGTAAGGATATAGCTATAGATATGTATTTCTGCATGCATTTTCAGATGAAGTCACTGAATTATTAGTTTTACACAATTGTTTTAGTCTGTTATATTAAAAAAAAACTCTCAAGAAGTGGGAGTAATCCATAAGTGCTGATAATGAGAAAGCCAGATATATCAATAAAATATTTAAAAATGAGACAAAAATGAAATAAAATGAACATAGACTTCCTAGGCTCCTCAGAACCTCAAGGACAGGTATGGAAGATTTGCATTCTTCCCCCCTCAGGTTCTCTGATATCCTTAAGATTGTTTTTTTCTTTTGAGCAGGGGCAGGGTGAGGTTGTTTTACCAGCTCCCCATCACTTCAGTTCCATTCCCCGCTAAACTCAGATTAGGTTTTAAACGGAAATATTTACTTCAAAATGCATAATCACAATTACACAAAATTATTCCCTCAACACAGGAAACCACCCCCTGCCCTGCGTGGTAACTTCAGTATCTGGGTAGGGAAAGGGACTACAATTCATAGTTTATCTAAATTCCTATAGAGAGCAGTCCCACTTACAAGCCTAATACCCTATTAGGCTCAAGAGACACACACCCTGGCTTCTCAGGACTCCCTTCCCAGTTTGGTTAGCTACACCATCCCACCTTTATTTCTGTCTCCAAGGTCACCACAGTAAGATATGCTGAGTTGAAACTGGGAAAAAAAATCAATACAGAATAGAAGCAAATAAGTTCCAGGTCCATTTTTGGAAGGGGTTTGTAAAAGCAAGTTTACAAGGAAGGCAAGTCCTTCCTCTCTTACTGTTTTAGTTCATGGTGCTCACTATGGGTAAACTGAAAACTTCAGCCTCTGAGCATAACAGGAAAGAATTGATGAAATAGAGCATAGTGGAAAAAAATTGACTGGAAAAGTGGAGGAAAATAGAGACTGTGGCTAAATTTCACTATAGTTAAAAGCTCAAAAAGCCAAACAAAATAACCTACTTTGGTTCATGTGGGAGGAGCAGCAAAAACTCACTTTATTGACAAATAGGACTTGTTCCAAAGACATCTCATGGGTGCTTCCATTTCATCTAGTTTGGCATTGCCAGATCACTCTATATGAATATGTGTATTTTTAATGAATATTTATGTGTGTCTATGTGTATGTATGCACATGCATACACGAATATTCATGCATAACATACATGTGTGTATAAATATATATCTGGTTATCACTTCCACATTGCAGAAGTTAGGAGCAAGGCTTCTCCGGATCTGTAATATGACCATAAAAGTTTGGCCCTACCTTCCTCCCAGAGAAGAAGTCTGATTTATTATATTTTTATATGATTCTTGTCATATCTTATCGTATAATTTGGGTTATTTGGTCACAGGCTCTGTGTAATCTGCTAACCTTTATGTATTCTCTGTGTCTTCCACAAAATCCCCCCAAAATTCCCATTTAATTTCATATATATAGTGTGTGTGTACATGTATATGTGCATGTATGTATGCATGTATATATGTATAAATATATGTTTGTGTTTATGTATGTATATTAGATAGATAGATAGATAGATAGATAGATAGATAGATAGATAGATGATAGATAGATAGAAACCACAATGGGGAAAGTCAATGTGTGTGTGTGTGTGTGTGGCTATATAGAAACATGATATTTCATCTTAATAGAGATCATGCAATTGTAGGAGTCATGATAGGGAAATCAAGTCAACAAATAAGACTGAGAAGGAGCTATTGGTCAGTTTAATTTGAGGAGAACACAGAAAGAGTAATATAATGAAAATCCAGAAAAAGATAATTTCAGAGAGTAAGAGTGATCAATAATTACAAATGCAAGAGCAAGCTCAAGAAAGATGAGGACTGAGAACACACAATTAGATTTAGAAGTGTAGAGATCATTGGTAACTTTGGAGAGAACAATTTCATTTCCAAACTCAATTTGAATTTGGTAGCTAAATAATAAAGGGTTGAGGAAGTTTCAAAAATATATATTCAGAGGCATATGAAACTAGAAGTTTATGTGTAGGCAGTTGTAGAACAAGAGCAAAACATAATTGATAAACAGTCCTCATGTTACATTGCAATACATATGGTAGCACTTGTCCAAATGTAAGAACCCCTAGTGTATTAATTTAGAAGGAATGCTTATGGAATGATGTAGATAAGAATTGCCCAGGATTAAAAGGCAGAGAAGTGCCATGATTTGTGTCACTGCGAGGAGTAATCACGTTGGTGAAATTATAAATACATCAGCACATAAAAGAAGGCATAGGGAAAAATTAATTAAAATGTCATAACCAAATAAAAAAGAAAATAGGTCATAGAACAAAATATACATACATGCACATATATACATATACACACAGAAATATGTATGCATGTATGTCTAGTGTAACAGATTTATCGTCTAAAACAATGGCATTGATAGGAATAATCAAAGGCAAAAAAAAAAAAAAAGAAACCTATCCACAGCATTAACATTAAAAACAT
>NW_027185820.1:0-23530 GCF_028583685.1 Petaurus breviceps papuanus | reverse complement strand
CATTTGGAATAAATATAGATCATTACCCCCCTCCAGGGGAAAAAAAATCTTCTTCATATGTACCATGGAAGGAAGAAGTGGCTGCATAAATAAAGTTGCCTTTGGGATTTTATTAATAACTGGAAATAAATCAGAATTTCAAAGACTCTTCAAATCTCATATGAATAAATCAAATTAGCCTCAATGTCCTAATGGTTAGGATGGCTCTCAAAGAAACCAATAAATCTCAATGGTTTAAGGTTTTGAGTAGTGAACCACTTGATCAAAAATTGAGGAAGGACTGAGTAAGTTAAACATTAATGTGATGAAGTACTATTGTGCTACATAAGAAATGGATGATTTCCTTAATACATGGAAAGGCACATGGATTGATGCAATGTAAAGTAAGCAGAACCAGAAGAATAAATTATAACATAAAGTAAATATTATAAAAATGAATACTTCTGAAGTTTTTTTTTTATAAATTAATGGAGAATAAAATGAACAGAATTGGAAAACAATTTACAAAATAATACATGTATACATTAATTCAAACACCAATGATGGATCGTGCTATGACTTACAGACATGTGACAGATGTAAGGTGCAGGAAGAAACATTCATTTTTATACACAATTAACAAGGGAATTTTTTTTGCTTGACTATGCGTATTCATAATTTCTTTTTTCTTTTCCCCCCAGTGAAATGAGGGAAGGAGAGTAAGGGGATTTTTGTTAATATATATATATATGTATATATATATAATATATATATGTATACATAATATATATATGTATATATAATATATATATTTTAATAAAATAATTGAGGAAAGTTCCACAAATGGCAAATAAAACATATATATTAAGATGAGTTCACTCAATTATTCATTATTAATTTTACATACTTTTTTTTTACTTTGTTACACAAGATCTTTCATGCATTAGGAATAATCTATAGATGAATGCAATTTAAAAACAAAATGTTATTAAACTGAAAAAAAAGCCTAATGCCTTACTATAGGTATAAGCATATAGGTAATCATATTTAACTTAAATTCATTTGCTAACTAAAAAAAAATTGGTAACTAGATGCAAAATGGTAATACTGAGTAATTGGCTTATAATATCAAAATTATAGTTAACTATTACAAAATTATTAATTAGATTACTAATAGATGAGTATTAGTTAACTGAGTATACTATGTAAGAGGGTAAATTTTTTTCAGAATAATCTGTTCTCTGGGTATAGATGAGAGCATTGTAAATAAATGGGTGATGATATATGCAATATAAAACACCATTAGAGTACAGTAAGGCTCAACAATATCTTAAACCTGATTTTGCATTGTATGAATAGCTGTCTATATTTTAAATAAAATTTATTGGGTTGATGCCCAGATCAAAATTATTCTGATCCAACTTTTTCCCCCTTTTTATCTCCTTTTTAAATGCATACTCCCTGCTGTTGTTTTAATGACACTCAAAATTATCATTTGATGCCAGGAGGGTAGAGCAATATTCTGCTTTTGTCATTATGTAATGAATGATAAGCATTTCTGAGAGCTTGGGGCAAAGAGAAAGAAATCTGGAGGAAAAAAAAACACTAATAAGATTTTTGGTCTGAAGATAAAGCATGGTTCAAAAGGTTGGCAAGTGTGTGCTAAGACAAATTTATGGCATTTCATTTATTCCAGGATTTCTTCAGGCAAAATGAAAAAACATATTTTACAAATATAAGTCTTTGTTCGCAAATCTCTGAAAAATGCTTGAATAGTCTGAAGGGTACACTTGCACTGATCAACCAAATGAACCAAGTAGTAAAAATTTAACTTATTTACATATAGCTTTTAAAATGTGAACCTAAGATAATTTACATAACATTTTAGTGGAAAATTTTACGGTGCTTTACTTTAAGATTTACCTTACAAAGAGGATTTTTAAAAGATCAACTTCTGCAATTTTTCAAACAACCCAAATTGGTCAGTATTTCTTGCACTTAAAATTATGATATACTCCATTTCCACAATACTTAATATTGTTGGTCACAATTCCATTTTTCTTAAAAAGTCATATTTTCTCCTTTATTTCTTAAATCTTTTTAGACCCTGGTATGTGAACTGTGTGGGTATTTACCAGATTTTAATTAATTAAGTAGGGTGTGCATAATGCAAATTGTAAATAATCACCAGATCATTTTGTTACACCATTATATAGCCAAAATTTTACTTTTATTTTGATGTATATCAGTTGAATTAACTTCTAATTTATATTAAAATATAAACTGAAACCAGAACATGTGATTGTTATCAAAGGTCCAAGATAGCTTCTTTTTTTTTTTTTGGAAATTAAAATTCAAAGAAAGATTTAAGTTCTAAAGGCATGGCACAAATTACCAGGGCTGTTCATCTCAGCCTGTTTCAGTGTTAGAGGGAGAAGAAATAAATTTTCCTTCTGAGTCTACCCCTACCCCACCTCCATGGTGGAAGGCAACTTGGGGATTATAGGAAGATAATGAGGTTAGACAACATAATATACAAGGGTCAGTTGAAAGAATTAAGAAAATTTAACAGAGAGAAAAAGTAAAGGGATAGAATAGAGGAAGGGAGAGGGAGCAGGATATTCTTCAGATTTTTTTTTTTTTATTCTGTGTCTCTATATCATATACAGGCTGGAAATATCCTGGCGACTCAACCCTGATTGCACTTCTAATCATCATGGAATCTTAAACTGGCTGCACATTTCACCTGGGCCTGTTCACTCCTCTTAGTCAACCTGATGGCCTCCTGCTCTTAATGTCTTATCGTGAAGTTACCACACTTAGTGAAGGTAGCCAATCAACTTCTCTCGCTGGAACTCAGAATTATCTCTAAAGCTAGCCTTACCTTTCTGAGTAGGGAGGGTTACAGGTGTGTACCCTGACATGAAGTTCTTCAAAAAACTGAAACAATAAAAAAGAGAAGAGAAATTGCAATAGTCCTATTTGTTTCCAAAGTGCAGAATTTGGGTGAAATAAATAAAAATTTCAGAGATTAAATTATTCATAGAATGAAAAATAAATTTTAGTTGTGAGAACTGCTTAAGAGTAGAAGGTATTACATTTAGAAGCAATGAATTCCATCATCACTGCTGGTGTCAATATAGATGTTCACTTGTTAAGGATATTGTATCATCCAGTCAATTGATATACATTTATTTGTCACATACTTAGCTGCAGGTACCGTGCCAAGCTCTAGTGAAATAAAGAAAGGCAATTCTAAAACCTCACATTTCAATGAGGGAGGAAGAACATAATACATATAAAGAATGTAGAAATTGGGGAGGGGTGAAGGGTAAGAAGTGAGAAGTCCTGGAATCAGGTAGGAAAGTATAAGGTTCCCTATTTGTGACTTTTTCTTAAATAGATGATAATGTAAGAGCTCCTCAATGTCCTCCCTCCACATTCTCTAATCAGATGGAGGGAAGGGCCCAACAGAGATAAGCATTTCAAAGATAACTTGATCTTTTATGAAGTTGAGTTTCTAGAGACAATCGAGAAGAACAATGTTGCAACTAGGTGGAAAGCGATGAGGAGACTTCCTGGATCTCCATCTTAAACAGAGGATCTTGAGAGAGTTCTCACATGTCCACTCTCCACATTCTCCAATAAAAAGAAAGAAGGGACCCAATGGGTAGGGGTTACTAAAGATCTATGCTTTCAGAGTTAATTTGATCTCACAAGAATCATATTATGCATACACATGTTAACTCATGTTAACACCATATATACTTACATATATGTAATATAATTATATCAACAGATTACAACATATGTGCATGCATTGTATATTTATACATGTATGCCTTTATGCATGTATGTATATATTTAATTGTACAGGGATAGATATCTATGTGTGTATTTGTCTGTGTGTGTTATGTATTCTTTTGATGTGAACTCCTACTTCTCCATTCTTCCGTATCTCACATCACTCATGCATATTTTTCCTACTACCTTATTTATTCCTGTCTCATAATGGAAGATGCCTCTTCTTTTTACCAAAGTTGACCTCTCTACATGCTCTCTTGATCATAAAAATCAAGCTATCTCCAAAAGCCTGTACACCTCCAATCCCCTCACCATGTGCAAACAATCTTTCCTAATCTCTCTCATCTTTAACCTACTCAATATTTACTTGCTCCCTGGAATAATATATTTTTGCTCCCATAATATGCATTTAAAGAAGGATATAAATAAACATTGATACCAAACTAAATTCCCTCCATTATTTAATTATGCAAAGAATCTGAAGCCTACATATGACTCATATTGATATATGTGTTGGTGATTAATAGATAAGGTGTTGTAAAGTATACTCTCTCTAGACTTCCTATAATTAGGTTGACCAATGTTTAAATCTATCTTTTAAATCTTTGTCTTATATACATGTGTATAACTGACAAATATACAACTGTGAGGAAATCAACATGGAATATTAAAAAATATAAATATTCTTTTCATCAGAAGTTATGGTTCTGAATTCTGCCTCTAATACTAACTGTGTGGATCTAGTAAATAATTTAATTTTAGGAAGTATCATTTTAGTTAAATATGAAAAATGATAAATATATACACAATATAAAGGGCTATGAAAATTAGCCTATTTTAATAAAAATAAAATTGGTTAAGAAATCCTCATATTTTAATATTAGATAATTTAATTTTAATGGATTTTACATACATAATAATTATATTATGCCCTGAATGAGTGTATGTATACACACATGTTTATGTATGTATGTGTGTGCATGTATGTATATATCCATATCCATGTTTCTTTTCATCATTTTACCCCTTCTATTTATTCCCTTAGAATCCTAGACACAGTGCCCCAGATGTGTAGAATTTTTACTGTAATTCCAGTTTCAACCCTGCCATTCTAGTAGATATCTCTCCTTGGGATGTTTCTATCCCCTGCTTTTCCTTATAAAAATAACCAATTGCACCCTCCATTTCTATAAAACCTTTGTGAGAATTGTCTTAACTAGCTAATTTGTTCTAATGTGTTCAAAGATAACTGTACTATATCACCCAAGGTTGTTTTAACATATAACTTACAGAAAGAACTACTTAATTCAAATAAATATATCTCTAATAGTGGAATTTCCAGTATCACCAAATACTGTCAGTTGTATATCATACTTTTAAGTAGGCATAGGAGAATGTTATAGCTCAGTCAAACCTATCATCACCTATCAAATTTGCTTCCAGCATACACAGTGCATAATTGTATAACATGAATTATATATATATATATACATATATATATATATACAAACATTCCATTTCATTAAAGAAGCATTTGTATTCACTTGCTGTTTTTTTTTAATCCTATGTTTCTTCCCTTCAACACAATTTATATGTTATTCATAAGCATTATTATGGTGAAGTCAAAATTTGAGGCATCAAGTTTGGTGACTTGTTTCTTAAAGTAACCTAAAATGATTCTGCAAGTATTTTTCTTTTGCTTTTTCACACAACACATTTAAAGTTTTACAAACTCTTATATTACTAGCATTTTTAAGTTGCTCCTTACAGATCTGTAATGAGATAGACATATGCTAAAGTGAGGGTACAATGATTTTAAAAGATAACATAAGCACAGAACCACAGGATTTCAGAAATGAACAGCATGGTAAGCTGTGGTAAAATATCTAGTCACATTTGCAGGGACTTGACTTGAAAAACTAAAATACATTATCAAACTTTGAGTATCAGAGGAATCCCAAAGACTTTGTTCTGTCAACATATCATTTCTTTTTTTTTTTTAAAGGAATTGGGGTTAAGTAACTTGCTCAAGGTTACACAGCCAGATATTTTGTGTGGGTGTTAAGTGTCTGAATCCGGAACTGATCCCAGGCCTCCTGATGCCGGGGCTGGCGCTAGTACTCACTGCGCCACCTGGCTGCCCCAAGATATCATTTCTAAAGGGAACAGAAAGATAAATAACAATTCTTACACCTATGTATAGAATCAGCAGTATCCCTATCAACAGATGTGTATGAAATATGAATCCTTTGTAAACTAACAGAAGTTGCCCTGAGTCTTTGATTATGCTGAAAGTTTTATCATTTTCCTTGATAGAAGCCCACTCATTACACCATTTGTAGGCAATGAAGATGAGAAACAACCCTAATGAATCATTAACTATTAGATCTTTTTCCCCCAATAGGTGTAGCTTAATGACATAAAGCATATGTTAGCCAAAGCTGTGGTCCTTTCAGCCATTAAGGAAGAAATCTTATCTTAATCACTACCCAAAGCCATCTGGAGGCCTGGAATATTAATATGGTCTGGGAGGACCTTTTTCTTCAAGCAATTTTGTTTATATTCAAGGACATGGCTCTGTTACCAGATTAAAAGTAATTTGAAGTTTTCAATTTGTAGATTCCCTAGAAGACAAGTGTAACTTTAAGGGAAAAACAAAGATGCTTAAGGATCAGACAGAGGTCACATATTGATAAATTATCCATTAATTTAATGTAAGTCAATTTTTCAATTTATATTTAAGGCTAGCATTCCTAGGTGTTTTTCCTTTGCAATTTGTCCTTTTCATAGGCCAAAAACTTTAAAATAAAACATGAAACTTTTCTCCCTATTTTTCCTACTTCTTTAATCTTCTCCTCTCTCCTATCCAAGTGTAACACTCACCAACAAATATAAACACTCCCCAATATGCACACAAGCACACATTTTCCTTAAAATATATAAACAAATAAATACTTTTGGATACTGCTTTTGGCCCATCAAAGGTTAATGTCGATAGATAGATAGATAGAGAGATAGATAGATAGATAGATAATTTTTTTTTCCTAAATTGCCTCAAACCTGATTTTTCTTTATGGGGCAGCTGGGTGGCACCATTGAAATAGTACCCAGTCTGAAGTAAAGAAGATATATTCATGAGTTCAAATTTGACTTCAGATACCTACTAATTGTGTGACCCTAGGCAAGTCACTTAACCTGATTTGCCTCAGTTCTTCATCTGTAAAATAAGTTGGAGAAGGAAATAGCAAATCACTCCAGTATTTTGCCAAGAAAACCCCAAAGGGAGTCATGAAGAGTCAAACATTATTGAAACAACTGAAAAAATGGGTCCATAATATGAAATTATATTTGTATATTCATTTATTTAGGGGAAGCAAGATTTTGCAGAGCACTGAGTGCCAAGCCTGGAGACAGGAAGACTCATCTTCCTGAATTCAAGTCTGGTCTCAGACACTTACTATCTATGTTAGCCCAGGTAAGTCACTTAACTCTATTTGCCTCAGTTTCCTCACGTGTAAAGTGATATGAGGATCAAATCACTCTAGTACCTTTGACAAGCTACCACAAACTCTCTCACAAGGAATCAGATATGACTTAAAATGACAATTTCTCTCCATACTCTTCATTGCCTTAACACATAATTTGTCAGAATTCTGGTTTCTCTGACCCATGATTTCTCCCCATGTAGAGTAGGACCAAGTTTTCTATCAATTAGTACCCCCAACATAGCATACCCCACTTTCTGCTCAGTAAAAGCTTAATTAATATTTAGTAACGATAAAGATAAAAGGAACATACATAAATATATATTTTCCCCATTTTATTTTTATAGCAGTAATTTTTATGCATCTCTCCTCCCACTGAACAAGTAGTTTAGAATTAGAAGACCTAGTTTCAAATCCCACCTCTGATACCCTCTGTGTGATCCTCTGACCCTTACTTTTCTCATCTTCAAAATGAGGAGATGAACTTGATGCCTCTAAGGTCTCTTGCAACTATTTTGCTATAACCCTGAAACTAACACCCTCCCCAAACAAATCAAAACAAGGAAACAAAAATAACAATTAATCTTTGATACTCAACACAACTATATCTGATTTTATCATGTTCCTATATCTATAGATACTCTTCTCTGAAGCAATGAAGGGTTAATACCTTCAGAATCTCCACCACATTTTCCACCTCTTAAATAAATGTTATTATTATTATTGCAGTTCAGCTATAGTTTCAATGACCATTTCTTTTGTTTTCAAGTCTAAGGCTCCCTTTCTTGGTTTCCATACCATTATATTTTTCATATCTCATAGTAGAATAGAATTTCTGAGAAATGGCTTCACTTTTTATTCTGTGTCCTCCATATCTAGTTGGTACATAATAAGCAATGAGTAAATGTTTCTGCATTAATTATTTTTTATTATTTTTGATTTTTTTGCATTTTATTATTTTATTATAATAATTCTGTCTAATCTCTCTGTTCTTTCTTCCCTCTATATCGTGTCATCTAAGTCTTACTATATTTCACTGAATCCCTCCTTTTCACTATTTCTAATGAAAAACATATTCTAATTCATGCATCTGTGATATTATTTGTCATCCCAAAACAATGGGTGCCTATTACGGTTGCAAAAATATCCACCACAAAGAATATTGCTATGCTTATTGTTATAATCCTGGTTCTTTATTCTGACATTCTTGGGGAATATGCTGTAGAACGGGATGATTGGTTAAAAGGATATATACAACCTAGTGACTTTTATAGAGGAATATTTTAATAATAGAAAGGCAATTGACATCGTTAAAAGGTATTTCAATATGGATCTAACTAACTTCCTATCTATGTCAATATCTATCTACTTATCACCTGTTTCTCTCTGTATGTTTAGCCTGAGTTTCCCAAATATAAAGTACTTAATATGTCTTAACATACAAATACTTTAACTCCCCCCACCCCAGAATTGCTGCTGAATTTGCTTGATGATTTAACATTATTACAATCAGTGGTTAAACTGTTGTTTTGATTAATTCATCCTTGGTGGCTCACTCATTCAGATTTTCCTATCCACTATGACAAGTGAGAACAAAGATATGTTTATTGCTATCTGCCTTAGTGGTTCAGTTCAACATGGGTCCACTTCTACTTTTAGTTATAGGCTACATGCCCAAAAGACAAGTTGTCTATTGTGATATACTAGTGTAACGAGGATATTAGGATCTATCATTAAAAATTTATATATTACACTGACTGATCATCCTTTAACTTGTTTCCTGACTGTCCAGTATTTAATCTTATCCATAGTTAAACAATCAAGTTATTATATTTTTCTGATTCATTAATGACAAATTCAACACTTTTATGAATTAGCTAAGCTCAGATTCCCACTAAAATTCATTATTTGTTAAACATAAAAAAAATAAACTGGAGAAACCACTTTTCCAAATTGAAATCACTGTCTCTATATTAAAATTCCCAGGATCAATTCAATAAAGCCTATGTAACTCAATAGTAATTTTATCAGTAATAAAAACAAACCCATGGGTAACTGATTGCTGTATTTTAGCTATGAGAAAGGCCATAGCCAGTGGCAACCTATTATCAGCACTATACCTGCCAGTGATTTCTCCTTAATTGTGGAAATATTCATCTCATTTTTTTTTTGTCTCAAGCAGAAAGTGTTCTCAAAAATCTTTCCACCTACTTTGAAAGCTAAAATTAAAAAAAAAACCTTCCATTAGAAAGATAAGCCTATTCCACCTATTGCTTTATTTCTTTCAGTTATTCTACCACTACTACTACTACTACAAGAAAACACTTCTTTTAAACTGTGACTGCACATTCTCCCTAAAATCACAGAAATCCGTGATATTTTTGCTACATTTCATTGGGGTCTTTTTAAAGATACAATGTCAAAATCTCTTGTATCTGTGAGAAAATGTAGTTAAACAAATCCTCCATTAATAAATTTCATTCTGATCCTAGTTTCTGCTTAATCATGGATCCATGTATTTTATAATATAAGTAAAAGAAAAAGGAAAATGAAGTAAATTAATAACAAAAAATATTTCAGTGATGAGAGACGTCTATATGTTCTTAAACATGTGTATACAGATATGTGAATACATATTTACAAATATTTACATACATTTATGAACATGCATATACATATGTATGTAAATATGTATAAATGATATTCACATTTTGAAATATGCAAATGTAGATGAGGTATTGTGTCTTTAATAAGGCTATTGTTCTCAAATACTTTTTCATTTTCAGAAACTCCAATGACATCACAAATTGTTGATGAATTAATTTGAAAATGTAATTTTAAAATTACATTGAAAATTCATTAATGTATTAAGTAAAGTAACTGAGGTTTTTTTTTTACCATTATCAGTCAAATGTAGCAACAGAACGTGTATCCATCTACTTGCAGCCTGTAATTATAAATCTACTTCACTTCAATGAAATTAAAATATATTAAGTTTTATGAGACCAAAGACATTGAAGAGATAAAGAAAGTAACATCAGCAACAAAAGAAACCATGCTTTTGAGGAGCTTATATGTAAATTCGAACACATCCCTTATCCATCCTGGGCCACAATTTCCTCCCTGCAAAATGAAGAAGTTGGATTAAATGTTTTTTGAGGTCACATCTAGCTAACTTTCATTCCATATGGAGTCTGTCACGTAAAGTGTAATTAAGGAGCATTTCATAACCAAGAGCATAGATGATGAGGTTCCTATTTAGGGTGTTTGCTGAATGAGTAGAGAGAAGTAGAATTTTGAGAGGCATGTTGTGTTCTGATAATTCATATCGAACTACAGAGTTAACCAGACAAGATATGTGGGAAAAGCACTTCAGACTACATAGTATGCAAAGATTATAATCTGCAGTGTTGGAGGAGGTAATCAAGACAATCAATATAAAAATTATTTTAATCATAGAAGCATGAAAATTATATTCTTAATGGATAAAAGGAAATCTATAGATATTTTAAATAAAGGTCTAAAAATATTGCAAAAATAAAATAATTTGGGTTTCTTATAAACTTTATATATTAATTTCAAATTTTTTCTATGTAAGAATATGGGTATGATATAAAAATAAATGCAAAATGGTGGTGGAAGGGAGTGTTATTGCAAGGGACTTTCCTAAGTCTATTCTTTGCTATTTATTTAATTTGATGTTATTAATTATAAAATTATTTAATAAATCACTTCTCTTTTATCTTTTAAGGCATCTCTTAAGTTAGTTCATTCATAGAAGACATTTTTGTGAAAATAAATATTTAAAATTATATTTTATACAAAATAAAAAATCTATATTCAATAACTAATGAATACTGTTGGACATCATTCTATATTTATCAGTCAGACATATGATTGTAAAGATATTTGTATGCCTGTAACTTCTCAATTGTTTTTTTTTACTAAGGATACCCTCAATATATTTATAAATAAAGTTCCTAAATATTTCTGAGGTGAGAAAAAACAAGCATCATTCAGATTGTTAGCAATTAATTTCCTCTCAATCAATTTTTTCAAATGGCTATGTATATATATACATATGTATATAAAACCTTTTCAATTGTTTTATACTTTCCACTCTTTCAGATTTCTTGAAAATAGATAATTAACTATGATTTATTGTCAAATAACCAATGGATTAAGATGACACACTGAAAACTCCCAACATTACAAACGACTAAGCTATTCTAAACTGACCAAAAATAGTCATCTTATGTTCCTTAGGAAATATCTCATAAGAGATCAAGCAAATAACTTGCTATTTGATTTTCAAGAAAAATAAAATGAGGTCAAGACATTAGCAATATTTATAATCAATTTTTGGTGACATGTATAATAATAAGTTGTTTAAATGGTGGTCCATCAAAAACGTAGTCATTTCAAAGAAAATTTTCAATGTTATTTCTTTGAGAATCATCCTTAGCATCATCCTCCACTTGGTAAAAACCTATAAAGATTTTAGTTGTTTAGAGTTTCATATTTCCACCTAGTAGTCTGATTCAGCAATATAGAATATATGTTCTGGAGTCAAGAAGACCTAGTGTCAAAATTCAGCTGTGTATGACTTTGACAATTATTTAATCTCTCTTGCCCTCAATTTCCTCATCTGTAAAATAAGGCAGGACAGGGAGTTGGGATTGAATAGATTATTCTTAATATTTTCTCCATCTCAAAATCAATGATTATGTCTGTTCCTCTTCACTTATTATCCAAGTTTACTCTTTACAAGTAGACAGATAAGAAACTAATTTACTTATATTTAAAAGTCCTCTATAACATATGGATAGGTGAGGGAAATAGATTTGGAATATCCAGTTATAGACTAACAGAATTATAAAACTGGGAGAGACTTTAAGATTTGACTTGAACCCTTCACTTTTAGATGAGAAAAGGTGAAGTGATATCTTTAAAAACATGAAACTCATAAAGTTCTGCATAAAAATTAAAATTAGATTTGTTTCTCACTTTTTAAGTGTGATCTTTTCTTTTCTTTCTCTTTCCAGTAACCAGAATAATGAAGGTAGAAGTTTTAAAATGCAATCAAAATATATTTATAGATATCACTCCCCGAATGCTGAATGTTTTAGATAAGTTCATAGTTAAGTAACTGTAGGAGATTTATTTGTTTATCAGTAAATATACATTGGTAAAATAGGAACCCAAAAGGACATGAATCCACAATTGGTGTTTTGTAATCTCTATGTCATTCCAATTTTACTGTGTAATGCTTAAGTTCCATTTCACTTGATTTTCATGTTTGTTTACAAATATTTTTTCAATCTTTTTTTTTCCTAGATTACTGCTACCTTCCAACAGTTCTTCCTCTCCCTCCAAAAATACCCATGATTAAAAGAATGAACTAGGGGCCACCAGTTCTGTGAGGGAAAGTGTGAAGCATGCTTTACCCTCAGTCTATTGAAGCCATGATTGGTCCTGCATTCATCAGAATTCTGACATATTTCAAAGCTGTTTACAATGTTGTGATCATTGGGGAAAATTTTCTCCCTATCTTATTAGCACTGTGTCAGTTCATCCAAACTCTGTCAGTTTTTGTAAAAAAAAATAAATTAAAATAAAACAAAACACTTCATTGTAGAAAAAGGTGCATAGTGAAATAAAAAAGAAAGAAATATTTGACAAGTACATACAAGGGATTGCTAGATCCCTTGATCTGTCTGTCTTTCTGTCTATCTCTGTCTCTCTGTCTGTCTCTCTCTTCTTTGCTCATTATACTGACAGACTTCAGCAGTTCAGCTCCCCAACTACCTTCTCCCCCAGTAGTAGGTCTTTTAAATTTTTGAAAACATTCTATGATAGTTCTTACAACGTACTAGGACTGGGGATTCAGGACTCCACTAAAACACAAATTCCTTTTTACATCCTCTCCTCCTACAAACTATTGGAGGAGAAAGATACTGTTATACAAAAGCCCCTGGATATATATTTTTTTCATTCTAGCAAGAGTCAAAACAACATTGTGGCTTTAAACACTAAAACCCCGGGGTGCCTCAAATACAGATAGATATATGAAATAAAATATTCAACCTTGAGACAGAATTGTAAGAAACATTATATTGTTATTTTGCATAATACAATCTATGTTTTAGTATATGGCATAGGTCTGAAAATCTTAATAGCCAACGAAAACTTACTATGTTCATCTAGATTATATCAGTAATTTCAACTAAATCTAATATTAATAGTATATTTTTTTTGGAAAAGAATAAGTATCATCTGCCAAATAACTGATATGGTATTCCTTGGATGCTACATATATTTGTGATTACAGTCGAATCATCTAGAAATGTGAGTTAGTGTTCTTATTTCTTCTGACTAGTATTTAAAAATGCTAGAAAATGAGAGAAAGAAGTTCTTTTCAATTGAATTAAAAAGGATAATTTTGTAGACATATGCCTACATTATATGTAAGTCCCCTACATTATTCCTTTTCTTCTATTCCTTTTGTAATATTCTTAATAACTAATGCTTAATTTCAAACCTTAATGAATAAATCTATTATGTTTTCTGATTTAATTTTATTTTTCTTTCATTCCTTTTGCTTTTACCAAAAAAAGAAACAGATCAGACATATCAAAAATTCCTAATAGCACTCTACCATCAGGAATAAGCACCTACTTTATGTTTTCTAGTTTTATTGAGTTGCTACTGGTACTACAGGAAAGAGACTCTAAGACAGGCTTATTTTCTACTACTCAAATATTTTGGTCTCAGGACCCTTTTATACACTTAAATATATATCAAAGCCTTCAAATAACTTTCATTTATGTGGCTTATTAATATAAATATAAGCATATTACAAACATTTAAAAATGTATTCATTAATTTAAATATGAGAGTAATAAACTCAGTACATATTACCATCAACAATATGTTATATGAGAAAGTAACATATTTTATAAAATAAAAATCTCATGAATTGTGTGGTAATATTTTACATTTTATGCAAAACTGTAATATTTGGGTTAATATAAAATAGCTAAATTCTTCTATGTTTCTTCATTCAATATGCTGTGATATGAAATTTTGATTTAAATGCATGAAGAAAACCCAACTTTATACAGATTTGTAGCTAGAAAAAGAAAGATTATTTTAAGAAGTAAATGACATCTAAGAATATTATGAAAGTACATTTGACCTCTCAGATGCTTTATAACAGTACTCTGTGACCTTATTAGTGTTTAGAGTAAACTGTGAGAAGTACTTATTAGAGCTACTCCACTATTTGAGATTGTCAAGCATCTGATAATTAAAACCAGTAAATTAACAGCAAAATATATCATGAAACCCAGAGGGTTGTGAAGGAATCTAGATATTGGCAATTCTATGCATTTGTGGAATAGTTTATGAAATTTAGACTAATAAAATGAAGTTTTTAAAGCAAATGATAATTATATTTATAAAACATTTGCATAACATTTAATTATGCATAATATTTTGCCTAAAGAATCCCAATAAGATAGGTAGTATATTATATAATCTCAGTTTTACATATATCACTGCCCATAACTGATAGTGAATTAAAGTGAGACAAACTACATCATTTACCATTATCTCATAGGTACATGCATCATAGTCAATGGGATATGTTTTCTTCCAAATTGTTTTCTCATAGCAGTTTCAAAAAGGGAACGTGGCATTATCCTGATTATATTTTACTACCACTGTCCTGGATGTTCTTATAGATGAAGTAGAAAGACACTGAAAAAAAATGAAGAAGGGAAAAGGAGCTGAATTATAACAAATGTACAAAAAAAGAATTCTCTTCTTGTGGCAACACTATTTTGATATGATTATCAGGTCAGTATCCAAGATATCTGATTCAAGGGAACAATGCAAAGACATATGAAGGAAGGATGATGATGAGAGGGGGTAAAATAAACTATGAACCCAAAAAGGTGACCAAGAGTACATGAATTATTGATCTCTTTGTTCTCTAATATGTTTTTAAATCACATACACATATTTATCAGCCTATTTATTTACTCACTTATGCCCAGTTAGAATATTTCTAGAAAACTGACAATATTCTTTTTGTGCAAGACAATTACAGATGTATAGAAGATAAGATTCCACTGTGTTGTTCTTTGTTGACCATGTAGTAAAAGTGATGCCCCCCACCTCACCCTCAACCTAGATGATTTAGTCATAGAAAGTAAGAGCATAGTAGCTATGTCCCAATTCAAAAAAAAAAAAAAAAGAAAAAAAAGCTTTGTACCCTTGAGAGTCAATTTGTCATTCCACGCAGTAAGTAGTTTTATAGAGTATGATTCTTGAATGATTCTTGATTCTCTACTTGACAGTAGAAGCAATTAAGTTTTTTCTCTGTCCATGCTGCCCCAATTCCACCAAAAAGTGGAAAGCATACCCTAGTGGGAGTAAGAAGACACAAACAAACCTAGAAATTAGAGTTCAGAAAGGAAATTCAAGGACTTTGAATTTTAGCACCAGATAAAATAATAAACTTATGTATTTAAGAACCAACCATCCATTCCAGTGGAGAGTTGAGGTTCAGAGAGGAGCAGTTGTAGGGAATCCAACTGTGTGATTCACCCAACAGAGATACCCCACCTACAGAGGAGTAGTGCAAGGGCACTAGAAGATGAGAAAGGGTACAGGAGAACTCCATAACCAAATATATGAGTTGATTTTTCCAACTTTGTCACTTATATGTGTATACATCAGAATCAGTGTCCTCTAAGATTATATACGTTCTTATCATAGATGTTAGGCATATTTAGGGGATAGTAAATTGATGAGGGAGTGTTTTGCAAATGCAAAGTTGTAATTCCAAGCAACGGCAACTCCCCAAGTTTCAAAATACCAGTATAGGTGCTCTCCATTTTATTCAGTGAAAAATTAAGAACAGAGAAAATCAAAATATCACATCATTCAAAATACAGCATTTACCAAGTATAATTCAATAATCTCCAAGTACTACCCCACCCCTGGACACTACATTCATTTAATCAATCACAAAGTCCTTATTCTAAATACTACTCAAACCCTAGGCTATACCTTCAGTTAGTCCATCACAAGGCCCCTCTTCTCAAATGGAGATTTGTTTCCAATAATTAGTAAAGTACATTCATTTGTTCAATCACAGAGCACAAAAAAAGTCAAAAGTTCCCCCACCCTTGGATTACAACTGAATAGGCCATCTACCCCAGAGTTACAATAAGCTTAAGCACAGCATTTAATACCCAAAGAGAGATCTTTTCTTCATCTTGACCCGAGGCAAGTTCTCAGCAATCTTTGTTCCTGGGGAGACAAAGTTTAGCAAGGCCACAAGATACATTGCCAGTGTCTTCATTAATTCATTTTCTGTCTGCAGAACAGTCTCAGGAGCTCTGAACCAACAGCAAGGTTCCAAGAACTCCACAACAACAGCACTGTCCTTCACCAGTGGACAAATCAGGCAAAACAACATCAAAACACACAGACAAAGTACCAGCATAACAGCCATGTCTCCTTAGTCCTTGGCAGCTCTCAAAAGTCCTGGGCAATTCAAACTGGCCCTCAGTAATCCTCTCTGTCTCTCTCTGCCTCCAAAATGCTGATTCCAAAAAGTGCTTCTGCCTCTCTCTTTTCTTTTGTCTCTCTAAATTTATGTCACCAGCTCCTCCCAGTTCAGCCCCCTCTTTTCACATCAACAAGTCCATCCCACAAGTGGGATTCACAAGTTCTGGGTTTTAACACAATAAAACCTAAAACCAAGCCAATACAGGGGGATCTTTAAATTCCATTACTATTACAAATGTTCACTATGTCATCTTAACAAATGTCTTTGCTTTGAGTAAATTGTGTCTAATAATTGACTTTTTAAGATTTCATCTTGTAAGCAAGAGTTTGCGGAGAGTTGGTCCCACAAAAATATCTCAAAACTTTATGTAGAATTTAGTTCTACTGAAAACACAAACACACACATACGCAAACACCTTAGAATGCAGTCTATAAACTTCTGAAATTCACACTGGAGAGATGGAAAATAGTGAGAAGGGAGTTATGACTATGAAAATATGTATGAATTCATAGAGTAAAATTACACCATGCTGGGGCAGCTAGGTGGTGCAGTGAGTAAAGAGTCAGCCCCAGAGTCAGGAGAACCTGAGTTCTGTTCTGGCCTCAGACACTTAACACCACAAAAAAAAAAAAAAAAACACCTAGTCGTGTAACCTTGGGCAGATTACTTAACCCCAATTATCCTCCAAAAAGCACATAAAATAAAATAAATAATATGCCATTCTTATACTCTTCATAAAGTTATGGCTTAGTGCTACAAAAAATTGTAATACTTGCATCATCTGACTAGGATAATTTTTATGATTACCTACATATATCTATACATATATATATATACATATATATACATATATATATATATATACATAACTATATCTATCTGATGACAACTATTATGTTTCACAAAATGTTCCAGTATGCAGATCCAAGATGGCAGAGTAGAGAAGCACTCAACTGATCACCTCAATTACCCTCCAAACAACTCTAAAATATCATCTCGAATCAAATTATAGAGCTACCGAACCAAAAAATGTAGGGTGAAAAAAATTCTATCTTAAGACATTTAGGAGGTAGCCAGAAAAGATCTGCCTCACTGGGGTGGTTGTCAGACCTGAAGCCAACAGGGATAGCACAGTATAGGCTTCAGTAGCAAGACTTGGAAGCAGCTGAATTTGCTACACTAACAACTTCGGAAACTCTCAGCCCATGGAAGTGTCAGACAATTGGTCTGAAGGAATTGGCAAGGGACCCTTTGCTGGCACTTAGTTGAGGATGTTGTTAGATTACCAATAGCCAGTTTTGGGCCAGAATGTCAGAGCAAAAAAGAGCAATAGTCCCATGGGTGCAGGAGTCCTGGTCATGGTTCCAGGACAGAGAGGATTGATTATGCATGATCATTGACAAATAGGGAACCTGGTGCCAATTACAAGAAAGAAAACAGCACTAGAAATTGCAGTGAAAAGATAGCAGATGACCTGGGCAGAGTACCAGGGCTAAGAGGAGTGCTACAGTTGTTTGCTATAGGCAAACATGTTCCCTTGCTGGAAAAGGATAGGACAATGTCCAGAAGAATGGTGACCAAACCTCTCCTTTGATCATGATGCCTTGGAAGCACACAAAGCCTACGGATTCCCAGAGCTAGCTCTGAAAACAAAAGCAATAAAAGCTTGGAACAGGATGCCCTCATCCTCAGGAGAAGAACAAAACTTTAATATAATTTTAAAAGTCAAGAAGTAGGCTAGAAAATGAGAAAACAATAACAACAACAAAAGAAATTGAGCATAAAAAGTTACTGTGGTGACAGGGAAGATCAAGACACAAACCCAGAAGAAAACAAAAATTTGAAGGCAACTGTAAGAAAATAAAGAAAAAAATTGAATTGGTAACAGGCCCAAAAATATTTTTTTAAGCAATTGGGCTTAAGTAACTTGCTCGAGGTCACACAGCCAGTTATTTCTGGGTTTGGTGATAAGTATCTGAGCTCAGATTTGATCCCCAGGTCATCCCGACACTGGGGCCAGTGCTCTTACTTGCTGAGCCCCCTGGACAGGCTGCAAAGAGAATTCTTGAAAGTGTTCAAAGGGGATTTAAAAAAATTAAGTAAGAGTGGTGAAAGGCAAAAAAATGTAAAAATAAATGAGAGTGATAGATGAAAATTATGAAAAGAGACTCAGTACTAACTAAATGCTGAATTAGAAATACTGAAAATGAAAACAGAGATAAACAAAAATGAAATTAAAAAATTATTAAACTAATAAATAAAACTAAAAACTGGTTTCATGAAAAAATAAATAGACCTCTAGTCAATTTGATAAAAAAAAAAGAAGGAAACTGAATTATCAGTATAAAATGAAAAGAGTGAATTTACCTCCACTGAAGAGGAAATTAAAACCATGATTAGCAATTATTTTGCCCAATTGTATTCCCATTTATTTGAAAATCTTACTTGCATGGATGAATATTTACAAAAATATAAATGGCCCACATTAAATGAAGAGTATGTAAAATATTTAAACAACTCCATCTCAGAAAAAGAAATTGTACAAGTCATCAATGAACTCCCTAGGAAAAAAAAAATCCCCAGGGCCAGATGGATTTACACCTGAATTCTATCAAACACTTAAAGAACAATTTATTCCAATACTTTACAAACTACTTGGGAAAATGTGAGAAGTCCTAAAAAATCCTTTTTATGACACAAATATGGTAGTATTATCTAAATTGGAAAGAGTCAAAACAGAGAAAGAAAATCATAGAACAATTTCTCTCATGAATATAGATGCAAAAATTTTAGATAAACATTAGCAAAAATATTAGAGTCATTTTTCATGAAAATAATACACTTTGATCATGTAGGATATCTCCCAGGAATGCAAGGATGGTTCAATATCAGGAAAGCTATTAGAATAATCAATCATATCAACAACAAAACTAGTAGAAACCAAATGATTATCTCAATAGATGCAGGAAACTTTTGACAAATTACAATTATTCCTATTAAAAACACTAAAAATATAGGAATAAATGGAATGTTCCTTAAAATAATAAAAAAAACATCTATTTTAAAACATCAGGAAATATTATATGTGACGGGATTAAACTAGAAGCATTTCCAATAAGTTCAGAGGTGATATCCACTATCACACCTCTTATTCAATTTGGTACTAGTAATGTTAGCTGTAGAAATAAGAGAAGAAAATGAAAATCAAGGAATTAGATCAGGTAAAGAAGAGACTAAGCTATCAATTTTTGCAGAAAATGTGATGATATACTTAGAGAATACTAGAGAATCAAGTAAAAAAGACTAATTGAGATTATTAAAAGTGTAGCAAATTTACAGGATATAAAATAAACCCACATAAATCCTCAACATTCTTATATGTTTCTAATAAATATTATCCAACAATGAGAGATAAAAAGAGGAATTATATTTGAAGTTGCTGTAGACATTATGAAATCTTTGGGAATATACCTGCCAAAACAAACCCAGAAATTGTATGAAGACAATTACGAAAATCTTTTCACACAAATAAGGTCAGATCTAAATAACTGGAAAAACCATCAATTGCTCATGGCTAGGTTGAGCCAATATAATAAAAATGACACTTTGACCCAAATTAATTTACTTATTTAGTACCATATTATTCAATCTACCAAAACATATTTTATAGAGTTAGAAAAAATCGTAACTGAATTCATCTGGAAGAACAAAAGGTCAAGAATATCAAGGTAATTTGAAAAGAAATGCTAGGGAAGGTGGCCTAGACATAACAGACTTTAAATTTTAATATAAAGCAGCAATCATCAAAATTACTTGGTACTGGCTGAGGAATAGGGTAGTGGATCAGTGGGAAAGATTAGGTACATGAGACACAGCATATAATGACTATATTAATCTCCTGGTTGATAACCCAAAGTCTCCAGCTTCTGCGATAAGAACAGAGTAATTAAAAAAAAACTGCTGGGAGAACTGGAAAATAGAATGGCAGAAACTGGGCATAGAACAATGTCTTACACCATATACCAAAATCAAGTCAAAATGGGTGCACAATCTAGATATAAAGGCTGATACTATAAGCAATCTGGGAATGCGAGAAATAGTTTACCTGTCCCGTGTGACCCTGAACAAGTCACTTAACCCAAATTGCCATCCAAAAAGTAAAAAAAAAAATTAGTTTGCCTTTCAGATATATGGAGAGAGGAAAAATTTATGTCAAAACAAGAGATAGAGGGCATTGTGAAATGCAAAATGGGTAACTTTGATTACATTAGACTGGAAAGGTTTGTTGTTTTTTTTTGGGGGGGTACAAATCAAGTGAAAGTAACCAAGATTAGGAGGAAAGTGGAAAATTGTGATTTTCTACAATCAGTGTCTCTGATAAAGACCTCATTTCTAAGTGAGTTAAATTTATAAGGATACAAATTATTCCCCATGACCATTGATAAATGGTTAAAGGATATGTAAAGGCAGTTTTCAGAGGAAGAATTTAAAGATATGTATAAGCATATGAAAAAAAATGCTCCAAATCACTACTGATTAGAGAAATGCAAAGAAAACAACTCTGAGATACCACATCTCTCCAGTCAGATTTACTAAGATGACAAAACAAGAAAATGATGCTGGCTAGAGAGTATGTGGAAAAATTGAAACTAATGCATTGTTTGTGGAGTTGTGAAGTGATCTAATCATTCTCGAGAGCCATCTGGAACTATACCCAAAGAGCTCTTAAAAAGTGCATACCCTCTGATCCAGCAATACAACTTCTAGGGATGTATCCTAGAGAGATGATGTAAGTGGGAGATGGACCCATATGTACAAAAAATTTATAGCAACTCTTTTTGTGGTGGCAAAGAATTGGAAATCAAGAGGATGGCTATTAATTGGGGAAAGGCTAAACAAGTTGTGGTATATGAATGTAATGGAATGCTTTTCTGTTACAAGAAATGAGGAGCAGACAGACTTCATAATCACCTTGGAGAGACATAAACTGATGGTCCGTGAGGAGAGCACAACCAGGAGTATGTTTCACACAATTACAGACACATTGTATCTGTGATGATTAACTTTGATAGACTGGGCTTCTCTCTGCAATGCAAAGTTATAAGAAATATCCAAAAGACTTATGATGGAATGGGATATGCACATCCAGGGAAAAGAATCACAGTGTCTGAATGCAAGTTGAAGCAACCTACTTAATCTCTCTCTGTCTCTGTCTCTGTCTCTGTCTGTCTGTCTGTCTGTCTCTCTCTCTGTCTGTCTCTCTGTCTGTCTCTGTCTCTCTCTGTCAATGTCTCTCCCTCTCTCTGTCTCTCTCTTTGTCTCTCTGTCTCTCTACTGTGTTTTCTTTTGTTTATTTCCTTCTTTCTCATTATTCACTCCATTGGTTATAAATCTTTTTCTTTTTTTTTTTTTTTTTTACTTCTTGGCTAATGTTTACTGTGAAGTTATTTGAAGAACCTATATCAGATTGCATGCCATCATGGGTGGGGCAGGGGAGGAAAGGAATAGCCAAAAAATTTGGAACATAAAAGACCATGGAACTGAATGTTGTAAACTAAAAGAAAATAAATATTATTTTATAAATAGATGACAGTCAACAACTTGATGAAAGAAGCACAAAGATACTGAAGAAAATAACATGTTAAAAAACAGAATTGCCTAAAAGGAAAAAGAGGCATAAAATCCATTGAAAAGAAGTAGTATTTGAAAAACAGTAGTGGCAAACTGAAAAAGAGATACATAATCTCACTCATGAAAATATTTATTAAAAATCATATTAGGGAAGAGGAAATTAATAACTTTACGAGACACAAAGAAAAAATAAACCAAAATTAAAAATTATTTTTAGCAAAAATAATTTCTTTTTAGTTTTTCTCATGAATTTCTATAGGATTTTGAACTCCAAATTTTCACCCCATCTCTCTGTTACCCCCACCCCAAAATGGCATACATTCTGAATACTCCTTCGCCCATCCTGCCCTCCTTTCTCTCACCTCCCCCATTCCCTTTCTTTTACTTTTTTGTAGGGCAAGATAGATTTCTAAACCTAATTGTCAGGATATCTTATTTACCATTTTCATGTAAAAACAATTTTGACAAGTTTTTTTTTTTAATTTTGAGTTACAAATCCTCTACATTCTTCTCTTCCAACCCACTCTCATTGAGAAGACAAGCAATTGAATACAGGTTATACATGTGTAGTTATGCAAAATACTTCTATAATAGTCATGTTGTGAAAGGCTAACTATATTTCTCTCTATCCTATCACCCTCACTCTAATTCTATTTTTTTTTCCTTTGACTCTGTTTTGAAAAGTGCTTGGTTCTGACTTCTCCCCAAAAACGCCTTCTCTTTTACTTTCTTGTAGGGTGTTACACCCAATTGATGGTGTATGTTATTCCCTCCTTAAGCCAAATCTGATGAGAGCAAGGTTCACTCATTCCTTCTCACCTGCCCCTCTTCCCCTCTATTGTGAAACCTTTTTCTTGCCTCTTTTATGTGAGATAATTTAACCCTTTCTATCTCTCCATTTCTCCTTCTCCCACTGCATTTCTCTCATACCCCTTAATTTTATTTTTTAGATATCACCCCTTCATTTTCAATGCACTTGGCACCATCTATCTATCTATCTATCTATCTATCTATCTATCTATCTATCTATCTATCTATCTATCTATCT
>NW_027185819.1:0-23528 GCF_028583685.1 Petaurus breviceps papuanus | reverse complement strand
CATTTGGAATAAATATAGATCATTACCCCCCTCCAGGGGAAAAAAAAATCTTCTTCATATGTACCATGGAAGGAAGAAGTGGCTGCATAAATAAAGTTGCCTTTGGGATTTTATTAATAACTGGAAATAAATCAGAATTTCAAAGACTCTTCAAATCTCATATGAATAAATCAAATTAGCCTCAATGTCCTAATGGTTAGGATGGCTCTCAAAGAAACCAATAAATCTCAATGGTTTAAGGTTTTGAGTAGTGAACCACTTGATCAAAAATTGAGGAAGGACTGAGTAAGTTAAACATTAATGTGATGAAGTACTATTGTGCTACATAAGAAATGGATGATTTCCTTAATACATGGAAAGGCACATGGATTGATGCAATGTAAAGTAAGCAGAACCAGAAGAATAAATTATAACATAAAGTAAATATTATAAAAATGAATACTTCTGAAGTTTTTTTTTTATAAATTAATGGAGAATAAAATGAACAGAATTGGAAAACAATTTACAAAATAATACATGTATACATTAATTCAAACACCAATGATGGATCGTGCTATGACTTACAGACATGTGACAGATGTAAGGTGCAGGAAGAAACATTCATTTTTATACACAATTAACAAGGGAATTTTTTTTGCTTGACTATGCGTATTCATAATTTCTTTTTTCTTTTCCCCCCAGTGAAATGAGGGAAGGAGAGTAAGGGGATTTTTGTTAATATATATATATATGTATATATATATAATATATATATGTATACATAATATATATATGTATATATAATATATATATTTTAATAAAATAATTGAGGAAAGTTCCACAAATGGCAAATAAAACATATATATTAAGATGAGTTCACTCAATTATTCATTATTAATTTTACATACTTTTTTTTTACTTTGTTACACAAGATCTTTCATGCATTAGGAATAATCTATAGATGAATGCAATTTAAAAACAAAATGTTATTAAACTGAAAAAAAAGCCTAATGCCTTACTATAGGTATAAGCATATAGGTAATCATATTTAACTTAAATTCATTTGCTAACTAAAAAAAAATTGGTAACTAGATGCAAAATGGTAATACTGAGTAATTGGCTTATAATATCAAAATTATAGTTAACTATTACAAAATTATTAATTAGATTACTAATAGATGAGTATTAGTTAACTGAGTATACTATGTAAGAGGGTAAATTTTTTTCAGAATAATCTGTTCTCTGGGTATAGATGAGAGCATTGTAAATAAATGGGTGATGATATATGCAATATAAAACACCATTAGAGTACGGTAAGGCTCAACAATATCTTAAACCTGATTTTGCATTGTATGAATAGCTGTCTATATTTTAAATAAAATTTATTGGGTTGATGCCCAGATCAAAATTATTCTGATCCAACTTTTTCCCCCTTTTTATCTCCTTTTTAAATGCATACTCCCTGCTGTTGTTTTAATGACACTCAAAATTATCATTTGATGCCAGGAGGGTAGAGCAATATTCTGCTTTTGTCATTATGTAATGAATGATAAGCATTTCTGAGAGCTTGGGGCAAAGAGAAAGAAATCTGGAGGAAAAAAAAACACTAATAAGATTTTTGGTCTGAAGATAAAGCATGGTTCAAAAGGTTGGCAAGTGTGTGCTAAGACAAATTTATGGCATTTCATTTATTCCAGGATTTCTTCAGGCAAAATGAAAAAACATATTTTACAAATATAAGTCTTTGTTCGCAAATCTCTGAAAAATGCTTGAATAGTCTGAAGGGTACACTTGCACTGATCAACCAAATGAACCAAGTAGTAAAAATTTAACTTATTTACATATAGCTTTTAAAATGTGAACCTAAGATAATTTACATAACATTTTAGTGGAAAATTTTACGGTGCTTTACTTTAAGATTTACCTTACAAAGAGGATTTTTAAAAGATCAACTTCTGCAATTTTTCAAACAACCCAAATTGGTCAGTATTTCTTGCACTTAAAATTATGATATACTCCATTTCCACAATACTTAATATTGTTGGTCACAATTCCATTTTTCTTAAAAAGTCATATTTTCTCCTTTATTTCTTAAATCTTTTTAGACCCTGGTATGTGAACTGTGTGGGTATTTACCAGATTTTAATTAATTAAGTAGGGTGTGCATAATGCAAATTGTAAATAATCACCAGATCATTTTGTTACACCATTATATAGCCAAAATTTTACTTTTATTTTGATGTATATCAGTTGAATTAACTTCTAATTTATATTAAAATATAAACTGAAACCAGAACATGTGATTGTTATCAAAGGTCCAAGATAGCTTCTTTTTTTTTTTTTGGAAATTAAAATTCAAAGAAAGATTTAAGTTCTAAAGGCATGGCACAAATTACCAGGGCTGTTCATCTCAGCCTGTTTCAGTGTTAGAGGGAGAAGAAATAAATTTTCCTTCTGAGTCTACCCCTACCCCACCTCCATGGTGGAAGGCAACTTGGGGATTATAGGAAGATAATGAGGTTAGACAACATAATATACAAGGGTCAGTTGAAAGAATTAAGAAAATTTAACAGAGAGAAAAAGTAAAGGGATAGAATAGAGGAAGGGAGAGGGAGCAGGATATTCTTCAGATTTTTTTTTTTTTATTCTGTGTCTCTATATCATATACAGGCTGGAAATATCCTGGCGACTCAACCCTGATTGCACTTCTAATCATCATGGAATCTTAAACTGGCTGCACATTTCACCTGGGCCTGTTCACTCCTCTTAGTCAACCTGATGGCCTCCTGCTCTTAATGTCTTATCGTGAAGTTACCACACTTAGTGAAGGTAGCCAATCAACTTCTCTCGCTGGAACTCAGAATTATCTCTAAAGCTAGCCTTACCTTTCTGAGTAGGGAGGGTTACAGGTGTGTACCCTGACATGAAGTTCTTCAAAAAACTGAAACAATAAAAAAGAGAAGAGAAATTGCAATAGTCCTATTTGTTTCCAAAGTGCAGAATTTGGGTGAAATAAATAAAAATTTCAGAGATTAAATTATTCATAGAATGAAAAATAAATTTTAGTTGTGAGAACTGCTTAAGAGTAGAAGGTATTACATTTAGAAGCAATGAATTCCATCATCACTGCTGGTGTCAATATAGATGTTCACTTGTTAAGGATATTGTATCATCCAGTCAATTGATATACATTTATTTGTCACATACTTAGCTGCAGGTACCGTGCCAAGCTCTAGTGAAATAAAGAAAGGCAATTCTAAAACCTCACATTTCAATGAGGGAGGAAGAACATAATACATATAAAGAATGTAGAAATTGGGGAGGGGTGAAGGGTAAGAAGTGAGAAGTCCTGGAATCAGGTAGGAAAGTATAAGGTTCCCTATTTGTGACTTTTTCTTAAATAGATGATAATGTAAGAGCTCCTCAATGTCCTCCCTCCACATTCTCTAATCAGATGGAGGGAAGGGCCCAACAGAGATAAGCATTTCAAAGATAACTTGATCTTTTATGAAGTTGAGTTTCTAGAGACAATCGAGAAGAACAATGTTGCAACTAGGTGGAAAGCGATGAGGAGACTTCCTGGATCTCCATCTTAAACAGAGGATCTTGAGAGAGTTCTCACATGTCCACTCTCCACATTCTCCAATAAAAAGAAAGAAGGGACCCAATGGGTAGGGGTTACTAAAGATCTATGCTTTCAGAGTTAATTTGATCTCACAAGAATCATATTATGCATACACATGTTAACTCATGTTAACACCATATATACTTACATATATGTAATATAATTATATCAACAGATTACAACATATGTGCATGCATTGTATATTTATACATGTATGCCTTTATGCATGTATGTATATATTTAATTGTACAGGGATAGATATCTATGTGTGTATTTGTCTGTGTGTGTTATGTATTCTTTTGATGTGAACTCCTACTTCTCCATTCTTCCGTATCTCACATCACTCATGCATATTTTTCCTACTACCTTATTTATTCCTGTCTCATAATGGAAGATGCCTCTTCTTTTTACCAAAGTTGACCTCTCTACATGCTCTCTTGATCATAAAAATCAAGCTATCTCCAAAAGCCTGTACACCTCCAATCCCCTCACCATGTGCAAACAATCTTTCCTAATCTCTCTCATCTTTAACCTACTCAATATTTACTTGCTCCCTGGAATAATATATTTTTGCTCCCATAATATGCATTTAAAGAAGGATATAAATAAACATTGATACCAAACTAAATTCCCTCCATTATTTAATTATGCAAAGAATCTGAAGCCTACATATGACTCATATTGATATATGTGTTGGTGATTAATAGATAAGGTGTTGTAAAGTATACTCTCTCTAGACTTCCTATAATTAGGTTGACCAATGTTTAAATCTATCTTTTAAATCTTTGTCTTATATACATGTGTATAACTGACAAATATACAACTGTGAGGAAATCAACATGGAATATTAAAAAATATAAATATTCTTTTCATCAGAAGTTATGGTTCTGAATTCTGCCTCTAATACTAACTGTGTGGATCTAGTAAATAATTTAATTTTAGGAAGTATCATTTTAGTTAAATATGAAAAATGATAAATATATACACAATATAAAGGGCTATGAAAATTAGCCTATTTTAATAAAAATAAAATTGGTTAAGAAATCCTCATATTTTAATATTAGATAATTTAATTTTAATGGATTTTACATACATAATAATTATATTATGCCCTGAATGAGTGTATGTATACACACATGTTTATGTATGTATGTGTGTGCATGTATGTATATATCCATATCCATGTTTCTTTTCATCATTTTACCCCTTCTATTTATTCCCTTAGAATCCTAGACACAGTGCCCCAGATGTGTAGAATTTTTACTGTAATTCCAGTTTCAACCCTGCCATTCTAGTAGATATCTCTCCTTGGGATGTTTCTATCCCCTGCTTTTCCTTATAAAAATAACCAATTGCACCCTCCATTTCTATAAAACCTTTGTGAGAATTGTCTTAACTAGCTAATTTGTTCTAATGTGTTCAAAGATAACTGTACTATATCACCCAAGGTTGTTTTAACATATAACTTACAGAAAGAACTACTTAATTCAAATAAATATATCTCTAATAGTGGAATTTCCAGTATCACCAAATACTGTCAGTTGTATATCATACTTTTAAGTAGGCATAGGAGAATGTTATAGCTCAGTCAAACCTATCATCACCTATCAAATTTGCTTCCAGCATACACAGTGCATAATTGTATAACATGAATTATATATATATATATACATATATATATATATACAAACATTCCATTTCATTAAAGAAGCATTTGTATTCACTTGCTGTTTTTTTTTAATCCTATGTTTCTTCCCTTCAACACAATTTATATGTTATTCATAAGCATTATTATGGTGAAGTCAAAATTTGAGGCATCAAGTTTGGTGACTTGTTTCTTAAAGTAACCTAAAATGATTCTGCAAGTATTTTTCTTTTGCTTTTTCACACAACACATTTAAAGTTTTACAAACTCTTATATTACTAGCATTTTTAAGTTGCTCCTTACAGATCTGTAATGAGATAGACATATGCTAAAGTGAGGGTACAATGATTTTAAAAGATAACATAAGCACAGAACCACAGGATTTCAGAAATGAACAGCATGGTAAGCTGTGGTAAAATATCTAGTCACATTTGCAGGGACTTGACTTGAAAAACTAAAATACATTATCAAACTTTGAGTATCAGAGGAATCCCAAAGACTTTGTTCTGTCAACATATCATTTCTTTTTTTTTTTTAAAGGAATTGGGGTTAAGTAACTTGCTCAAGGTTACACAGCCAGATATTTTGTGTGGGTGTTAAGTGTCTGAATCCGGAACTGATCCCAGGCCTCCTGATGCCGGGGCTGGCGCTAGTACTCACTGCGCCACCTGGCTGCCCCAAGATATCATTTCTAAAGGGAACAGAAAGATAAATAACAATTCTTACACCTATGTATAGAATCAGCAGTATCCCTATCAACAGATGTGTATGAAATATGAATCCTTTGTAAACTAACAGAAGTTGCCCTGAGTCTTTGATTATGCTGAAAGTTTTATCATTTTCCTTGATAGAAGCCCACTCATTACACCATTTGTAGGCAATGAAGATGAGAAACAACCCTAATGAATCATTAACTATTAGATCTTTTTCCCCCAATAGGTGTAGCTTAATGACATAAAGCATATGTTAGCCAAAGCTGTGGTCCTTTCAGCCATTAAGGAAGAAATCTTATCTTAATCACTACCCAAAGCCATCTGGAGGCCTGGAATATTAATATGGTCTGGGAGGACCTTTTTCTTCAAGCAATTTTGTTTATATTCAAGGACATGGCTCTGTTACCAGATTAAAAGTAATTTGAAGTTTTCAATTTGTAGATTCCCTAGAAGACAAGTGTAACTTTAAGGGAAAAACAAAGATGCTTAAGGATCAGACAGAGGTCACATATTGATAAATTATCCATTAATTTAATGTAAGTCAATTTTTCAATTTATATTTAAGGCTAGCATTCCTAGGTGTTTTTCCTTTGCAATTTGTCCTTTTCATAGGCCAAAAACTTTAAAATAAAACATGAAACTTTTCTCCCTATTTTTCCTACTTCTTTAATCTTCTCCTCTCTCCTATCCAAGTGTAACACTCACCAACAAATATAAACACTCCCCAATATGCACACAAGCACACATTTTCCTTAAAATATATAAACAAATAAATACTTTTGGATACTGCTTTTGGCCCATCAAAGGTTAATGTCGATAGATAGATAGATAGAGAGATAGATAGATAGATAGATAATTTTTTTTTCCTAAATTGCCTCAAACCTGATTTTTCTTTATGGGGCAGCTGGGTGGCACCATTGAAATAGTACCCAGTCTGAAGTAAAGAAGATATATTCATGAGTTCAAATTTGACTTCAGATACCTACTAATTGTGTGACCCTAGGCAAGTCACTTAACCTGATTTGCCTCAGTTCTTCATCTGTAAAATAAGTTGGAGAAGGAAATAGCAAATCACTCCAGTATTTTGCCAAGAAAACCCCAAAGGGAGTCATGAAGAGTCAAACATTATTGAAACAACTGAAAAAATGGGTCCATAATATGAAATTATATTTGTATATTCATTTATTTAGGGGAAGCAAGATTTTGCAGAGCACTGAGTGCCAAGCCTGGAGACAGGAAGACTCATCTTCCTGAATTCAAGTCTGGTCTCAGACACTTACTATCTATGTTAGCCCAGGTAAGTCACTTAACTCTATTTGCCTCAGTTTCCTCACGTGTAAAGTGATATGAGGATCAAATCACTCTAGTACCTTTGACAAGCTACCACAAACTCTCTCACAAGGAATCAGATATGACTTAAAATGACAATTTCTCTCCATACTCTTCATTGCCTTAACACATAATTTGTCAGAATTCTGGTTTCTCTGACCCATGATTTCTCCCCATGTAGAGTAGGACCAAGTTTTCTATCAATTAGTACCCCCAACATAGCATACCCCACTTTCTGCTCAGTAAAAGCTTAATTAATATTTAGTAACGATAAAGATAAAAGGAACATACATAAATATATATTTTCCCCATTTTATTTTTATAGCAGTAATTTTTATGCATCTCTCCTCCCACTGAACAAGTAGTTTAGAATTAGAAGACCTAGTTTCAAATCCCACCTCTGATACCCTCTGTGTGATCCTCTGACCCTTACTTTTCTCATCTTCAAAATGAGGAGATGAACTTGATGCCTCTAAGGTCTCTTGCAACTATTTTGCTATAACCCTGAAACTAACACCCTCCCCAAACAAATCAAAACAAGGAAACAAAAATAACAATTAATCTTTGATACTCAACACAACTATATCTGATTTTATCATGTTCCTATATCTATAGATACTCTTCTCTGAAGCAATGAAGGGTTAATACCTTCAGAATCTCCACCACATTTTCCACCTCTTAAATAAATGTTATTATTATTATTGCAGTTCAGCTATAGTTTCAATGACCATTTCTTTTGTTTTCAAGTCTAAGGCTCCCTTTCTTGGTTTCCATACCATTATATTTTTCATATCTCATAGTAGAATAGAATTTCTGAGAAATGGCTTCACTTTTTATTCTGTGTCCTCCATATCTAGTTGGTACATAATAAGCAATGAGTAAATGTTTCTGCATTAATTATTTTTTATTATTTTTGATTTTTTTGCATTTTATTATTTTATTATAATAATTCTGTCTAATCTCTCTGTTCTTTCTTCCCTCTATATCGTGTCATCTAAGTCTTACTATATTTCACTGAATCCCTCCTTTTCACTATTTCTAATGAAAAACATATTCTAATTCATGCATCTGTGATATTATTTGTCATCCCAAAACAATGGGTGCCTATTACGGTTGCAAAAATATCCACCACAAAGAATATTGCTATGCTTATTGTTATAATCCTGGTTCTTTATTCTGACATTCTTGGGGAATATGCTGTAGAACGGGATGATTGGTTAAAAGGATATATACAACCTAGTGACTTTTATAGAGGAATATTTTAATAATAGAAAGGCAATTGACATCGTTAAAAGGTATTTCAATATGGATCTAACTAACTTCCTATCTATGTCAATATCTATCTACTTATCACCTGTTTCTCTCTGTATGTTTAGCCTGAGTTTCCCAAATATAAAGTACTTAATATGTCTTAACATACAAATACTTTAACTCCCCCCACCCCAGAATTGCTGCTGAATTTGCTTGATGATTTAACATTATTACAATCAGTGGTTAAACTGTTGTTTTGATTAATTCATCCTTGGTGGCTCACTCATTCAGATTTTCCTATCCACTATGACAAGTGAGAACAAAGATATGTTTATTGCTATCTGCCTTAGTGGTTCAGTTCAACATGGGTCCACTTCTACTTTTAGTTATAGGCTACATGCCCAAAAGACAAGTTGTCTATTGTGATATACTAGTGTAACGAGGATATTAGGATCTATCATTAAAAATTTATATATTACACTGACTGATCATCCTTTAACTTGTTTCCTGACTGTCCAGTATTTAATCTTATCCATAGTTAAACAATCAAGTTATTATATTTTTCTGATTCATTAATGACAAATTCAACACTTTTATGAATTAGCTAAGCTCAGATTCCCACTAAAATTCATTATTTGTTAAACATAAAAAAAATAAACTGGAGAAACCACTTTTCCAAATTGAAATCACTGTCTCTATATTAAAATTCCCAGGATCAATTCAATAAAGCCTATGTAACTCAATAGTAATTTTATCAGTAATAAAAACAAACCCATGGGTAACTGATTGCTGTATTTTAGCTATGAGAAAGGCCATAGCCAGTGGCAACCTATTATCAGCACTATACCTGCCAGTGATTTCTCCTTAATTGTGGAAATATTCATCTCATTTTTTTTTTGTCTCAAGCAGAAAGTGTTCTCAAAAATCTTTCCACCTACTTTGAAAGCTAAAATTAAAAAAAAAACCTTCCATTAGAAAGATAAGCCTATTCCACCTATTGCTTTATTTCTTTCAGTTATTCTACCACTACTACTACTACTACAAGAAAACACTTCTTTTAAACTGTGACTGCACATTCTCCCTAAAATCACAGAAATCCGTGATATTTTTGCTACATTTCATTGGGGTCTTTTTAAAGATACAATGTCAAAATCTCTTGTATCTGTGAGAAAATGTAGTTAAACAAATCCTCCATTAATAAATTTCATTCTGATCCTAGTTTCTGCTTAATCATGGATCCATGTATTTTATAATATAAGTAAAAGAAAAAGGAAAATGAAGTAAATTAATAACAAAAAATATTTCAGTGATGAGAGACGTCTATATGTTCTTAAACATGTGTATACAGATATGTGAATACATATTTACAAATATTTACATACATTTATGAACATGCATATACATATGTATGTAAATATGTATAAATGATATTCACATTTTGAAATATGCAAATGTAGATGAGGTATTGTGTCTTTAATAAGGCTATTGTTCTCAAATACTTTTTCATTTTCAGAAACTCCAATGACATCACAAATTGTTGATGAATTAATTTGAAAATGTAATTTTAAAATTACATTGAAAATTCATTAATGTATTAAGTAAAGTAACTGAGGTTTTTTTTTTACCATTATCAGTCAAATGTAGCAACAGAACGTGTATCCATCTACTTGCAGCCTGTAATTATAAATCTACTTCACTTCAATGAAATTAAAATATATTAAGTTTTATGAGACCAAAGACATTGAAGAGATAAAGAAAGTAACATCAGCAACAAAAGAAACCATGCTTTTGAGGAGCTTATATGTAAATTCGAACACATCCCTTATCCATCCTGGGCCACAATTTCCTCCCTGCAAAATGAAGAAGTTGGATTAAATGTTTTTTGAGGTCACATCTAGCTAACTTTCATTCCATATGGAGTCTGTCACGTAAAGTGTAATTAAGGAGCATTTCATAACCAAGAGCATAGATGATGAGGTTCCTATTTAGGGTGTTTGCTGAATGAGTAGAGAGAAGTAGAATTTTGAGAGGCATGTTGTGTTCTGATAATTCATATCGAACTACAGAGTTAACCAGACAAGATATGTGGGAAAAGCACTTCAGACTACATAGTATGCAAAGATTATAATCTGCAGTGTTGGAGGAGGTAATCAAGACAATCAATATAAAAATTATTTTAATCATAGAAGCATGAAAATTATATTCTTAATGGATAAAAGGAAATCTATAGATATTTTAAATAAAGGTCTAAAAATATTGCAAAAATAAAATAATTTGGGTTTCTTATAAACTTTATATATTAATTTCAAATTTTTTCTATGTAAGAATATGGGTATGATATAAAAATAAATGCAAAATGGTGGTGGAAGGGAGTGTTATTGCAAGGGACTTTCCTAAGTCTATTCTTTGCTATTTATTTAATTTGATGTTATTAATTATAAAATTATTTAATAAATCACTTCTCTTTTATCTTTTAAGGCATCTCTTAAGTTAGTTCATTCATAGAAGACATTTTTGTGAAAATAAATATTTAAAATTATATTTTATACAAAATAAAAAATCTATATTCAATAACTAATGAATACTGTTGGACATCATTCTATATTTATCAGTCAGACATATGATTGTAAAGATATTTGTATGCCTGTAACTTCTCAATTGTTTTTTTTTACTAAGGATACCCTCAATATATTTATAAATAAAGTTCCTAAATATTTCTGAGGTGAGAAAAAACAAGCATCATTCAGATTGTTAGCAATTAATTTCCTCTCAATCAATTTTTTCAAATGGCTATGTATATATATACATATGTATATAAAACCTTTTCAATTGTTTTATACTTTCCACTCTTTCAGATTTCTTGAAAATAGATAATTAACTATGATTTATTGTCAAATAACCAATGGATTAAGATGACACACTGAAAACTCCCAACATTACAAACGACTAAGCTATTCTAAACTGACCAAAAATAGTCATCTTATGTTCCTTAGGAAATATCTCATAAGAGATCAAGCAAATAACTTGCTATTTGATTTTCAAGAAAAATAAAATGAGGTCAAGACATTAGCAATATTTATAATCAATTTTTGGTGACATGTATAATAATAAGTTGTTTAAATGGTGGTCCATCAAAAACGTAGTCATTTCAAAGAAAATTTTCAATGTTATTTCTTTGAGAATCATCCTTAGCATCATCCTCCACTTGGTAAAAACCTATAAAGATTTTAGTTGTTTAGAGTTTCATATTTCCACCTAGTAGTCTGATTCAGCAATATAGAATATATGTTCTGGAGTCAAGAAGACCTAGTGTCAAAATTCAGCTGTGTATGACTTTGACAATTATTTAATCTCTCTTGCCCTCAATTTCCTCATCTGTAAAATAAGGCAGGACAGGGAGTTGGGATTGAATAGATTATTCTTAATATTTTCTCCATCTCAAAATCAATGATTATGTCTGTTCCTCTTCACTTATTATCCAAGTTTACTCTTTACAAGTAGACAGATAAGAAACTAATTTACTTATATTTAAAAGTCCTCTATAACATATGGATAGGTGAGGGAAATAGATTTGGAATATCCAGTTATAGACTAACAGAATTATAAAACTGGGAGAGACTTTAAGATTTGACTTGAACCCTTCACTTTTAGATGAGAAAAGGTGAAGTGATATCTTTAAAAACATGAAACTCATAAAGTTCTGCATAAAAATTAAAATTAGATTTGTTTCTCACTTTTTAAGTGTGATCTTTTCTTTTCTTTCTCTTTCCAGTAACCAGAATAATGAAGGTAGAAGTTTTAAAATGCAATCAAAATATATTTATAGATATCACTCCCCGAATGCTGAATGTTTTAGATAAGTTCATAGTTAAGTAACTGTAGGAGATTTATTTGTTTATCAGTAAATATACATTGGTAAAATAGGAACCCAAAAGGACATGAATCCACAATTGGTGTTTTGTAATCTCTATGTCATTCCAATTTTACTGTGTAATGCTTAAGTTCCATTTCACTTGATTTTCATGTTTGTTTACAAATATTTTTTCAATCTTTTTTTTTCCTAGATTACTGCTACCTTCCAACAGTTCTTCCTCTCCCTCCAAAAATACCCATGATTAAAAGAATGAACTAGGGGCCACCAGTTCTGTGAGGGAAAGTGTGAAGCATGCTTTACCCTCAGTCTATTGAAGCCATGATTGGTCCTGCATTCATCAGAATTCTGACATATTTCAAAGCTGTTTACAATGTTGTGATCATTGGGGAAAATTTTCTCCCTATCTTATTAGCACTGTGTCAGTTCATCCAAACTCTGTCAGTTTTTGTAAAAAAAAATAAATTAAAATAAAACAAAACACTTCATTGTAGAAAAAGGTGCATAGTGAAATAAAAAAGAAAGAAATATTTGACAAGTACATACAAGGGATTGCTAGATCCCTTGATCTGTCTGTCTTTCTGTCTATCTCTGTCTCTCTGTCTGTCTCTCTCTTCTTTGCTCATTATACTGACAGACTTCAGCAGTTCAGCTCCCCAACTACCTTCTCCCCCAGTAGTAGGTCTTTTAAATTTTTGAAAACATTCTATGATAGTTCTTACAACGTACTAGGACTGGGGATTCAGGACTCCACTAAAACACAAATTCCTTTTTACATCCTCTCCTCCTACAAACTATTGGAGGAGAAAGATACTGTTATACAAAAGCCCCTGGATATATATTTTTTTCATTCTAGCAAGAGTCAAAACAACATTGTGGCTTTAAACACTAAAACCCCGGGGTGCCTCAAATACAGATAGATATATGAAATAAAATATTCAACCTTGAGACAGAATTGTAAGAAACATTATATTGTTATTTTGCATAATACAATCTATGTTTTAGTATATGGCATAGGTCTGAAAATCTTAATAGCCAACGAAAACTTACTATGTTCATCTAGATTATATCAGTAATTTCAACTAAATCTAATATTAATAGTATATTTTTTTTGGAAAAGAATAAGTATCATCTGCCAAATAACTGATATGGTATTCCTTGGATGCTACATATATTTGTGATTACAGTCGAATCATCTAGAAATGTGAGTTAGTGTTCTTATTTCTTCTGACTAGTATTTAAAAATGCTAGAAAATGAGAGAAAGAAGTTCTTTTCAATTGAATTAAAAAGGATAATTTTGTAGACATATGCCTACATTATATGTAAGTCCCCTACATTATTCCTTTTCTTCTATTCCTTTTGTAATATTCTTAATAACTAATGCTTAATTTCAAACCTTAATGAATAAATCTATTATGTTTTCTGATTTAATTTTATTTTTCTTTCATTCCTTTTGCTTTTACCAAAAAAAGAAACAGATCAGACATATCAAAAATTCCTAATAGCACTCTACCATCAGGAATAAGCACCTACTTTATGTTTTCTAGTTTTATTGAGTTGCTACTGGTACTACAGGAAAGAGACTCTAAGACAGGCTTATTTTCTACTACTCAAATATTTTGGTCTCAGGACCCTTTTATACACTTAAATATATATCAAAGCCTTCAAATAACTTTCATTTATGTGGCTTATTAATATAAATATAAGCATATTACAAACATTTAAAAATGTATTCATTAATTTAAATATGAGAGTAATAAACTCAGTACATATTACCATCAACAATATGTTATATGAGAAAGTAACATATTTTATAAAATAAAAATCTCATGAATTGTGTGGTAATATTTTACATTTTATGCAAAACTGTAATATTTGGGTTAATATAAAATAGCTAAATTCTTCTATGTTTCTTCATTCAATATGCTGTGATATGAAATTTTGATTTAAATGCATGAAGAAAACCCAACTTTATACAGATTTGTAGCTAGAAAAAGAAAGATTATTTTAAGAAGTAAATGACATCTAAGAATATTATGAAAGTACATTTGACCTCTCAGATGCTTTATAACAGTACTCTGTGACCTTATTAGTGTTTAGAGTAAACTGTGAGAAGTACTTATTAGAGCTACTCCACTATTTGAGATTGTCAAGCATCTGATAATTAAAACCAGTAAATTAACAGCAAAATATATCATGAAACCCAGAGGGTTGTGAAGGAATCTAGATATTGGCAATTCTATGCATTTGTGGAATAGTTTATGAAATTTAGACTAATAAAATGAAGTTTTTAAAGCAAATGATAATTATATTTATAAAACATTTGCATAACATTTAATTATGCATAATATTTTGCCTAAAGAATCCCAATAAGATAGGTAGTATATTATATAATCTCAGTTTTACATATATCACTGCCCATAACTGATAGTGAATTAAAGTGAGACAAACTACATCATTTACCATTATCTCATAGGTACATGCATCATAGTCAATGGGATATGTTTTCTTCCAAATTGTTTTCTCATAGCAGTTTCAAAAAGGGAACGTGGCATTATCCTGATTATATTTTACTACCACTGTCCTGGATGTTCTTATAGATGAAGTAGAAAGACACTGAAAAAAAATGAAGAAGGGAAAAGGAGCTGAATTATAACAAATGTACAAAAAAAGAATTCTCTTCTTGTGGCAACACTATTTTGATATGATTATCAGGTCAGTATCCAAGATATCTGATTCAAGGGAACAATGCAAAGACATATGAAGGAAGGATGATGATGAGAGGGGGTAAAATAAACTATGAACCCAAAAAGGTGACCAAGAGTACATGAATTATTGATCTCTTTGTTCTCTAATATGTTTTTAAATCACATACACATATTTATCAGCCTATTTATTTACTCACTTATGCCCAGTTAGAATATTTCTAGAAAACTGACAATATTCTTTTTGTGCAAGACAATTACAGATGTATAGAAGATAAGATTCCACTGTGTTGTTCTTTGTTGACCATGTAGTAAAAGTGATGCCCCCCCCCTCACCCTCAACCTAGATGATTTAGTCATAGAAAGTAAGAGCATAGTAGCTATGTCCCAATTCAAAAAAAAAAAAAAAGAAAAAAAAGCTTTGTACCCTTGAGAGTCAATTTGTCATTCCACGCAGTAAGTAGTTTTATAGAGTATGATTCTTGAATGATTCTTGATTCTCTACTTGACAGTAGAAGCAATTAAGTTTTTTCTCTGTCCATGCTGCCCCAATTCCACCAAAAAGTGGAAAGCATACCCTAGTGGGAGTAAGAAGACACAAACAAACCTAGAAATTAGAGTTCAGAAAGGAAATTCAAGGACTTTGAATTTTAGCACCAGATAAAATAATAAACTTATGTATTTAAGAACCAACCATCCATTCCAGTGGAGAGTTGAGGTTCAGAGAGGAGCAGTTGTAGGGAATCCAACTGTGTGATTCACCCAACAGAGATACCCCACCTACAGAGGAGTAGTGCAAGGGCACTAGAAGATGAGAAAGGGTACAGGAGAACTCCATAACCAAATATATGAGTTGATTTTTCCAACTTTGTCACTTATATGTGTATACATCAGAATCAGTGTCCTCTAAGATTATATACGTTCTTATCATAGATGTTAGGCATATTTAGGGGATAGTAAATTGATGAGGGAGTGTTTTGCAAATGCAAAGTTGTAATTCCAAGCAACGGCAACTCCCCAAGTTTCAAAATACCAGTATAGGTGCTCTCCATTTTATTCAGTGAAAAATTAAGAACAGAGAAAATCAAAATATCACATCATTCAAAATACAGCATTTACCAAGTATAATTCAATAATCTCCAAGTACTACCCCACCCCTGGACACTACATTCATTTAATCAATCACAAAGTCCTTATTCTAAATACTACTCAAACCCTAGGCTATACCTTCAGTTAGTCCATCACAAGGCCCCTCTTCTCAAATGGAGATTTGTTTCCAATAATTAGTAAAGTACATTCATTTGTTCAATCACAGAGCACAAAAAAAGTCAAAAGTTCCCCCACCCTTGGATTACAACTGAATAGGCCATCTACCCCAGAGTTACAATAAGCTTAAGCACAGCATTTAATACCCAAAGAGAGATCTTTTCTTCATCTTGACCCGAGGCAAGTTCTCAGCAATCTTTGTTCCTGGGGAGACAAAGTTTAGCAAGGCCACAAGATACATTGCCAGTGTCTTCATTAATTCATTTTCTGTCTGCAGAACAGTCTCAGGAGCTCTGAACCAACAGCAAGGTTCCAAGAACTCCACAACAACAGCACTGTCCTTCACCAGTGGACAAATCAGGCAAAACAACATCAAAACACACAGACAAAGTACCAGCATAACAGCCATGTCTCCTTAGTCCTTGGCAGCTCTCAAAAGTCCTGGGCAATTCAAACTGGCCCTCAGTAATCCTCTCTGTCTCTCTCTGCCTCCAAAATGCTGATTCCAAAAAGTGCTTCTGCCTCTCTCTTTTCTTTTGTCTCTCTAAATTTATGTCACCAGCTCCTCCCAGTTCAGCCCCCTCTTTTCACATCAACAAGTCCATCCCACAAGTGGGATTCACAAGTTCTGGGTTTTAACACAATAAAACCTAAAACCAAGCCAATACAGGGGGATCTTTAAATTCCATTACTATTACAAATGTTCACTATGTCATCTTAACAAATGTCTTTGCTTTGAGTAAATTGTGTCTAATAATTGACTTTTTAAGATTTCATCTTGTAAGCAAGAGTTTGCGGAGAGTTGGTCCCACAAAAATATCTCAAAACTTTATGTAGAATTTAGTTCTACTGAAAACACAAACACACACATACGCAAACACCTTAGAATGCAGTCTATAAACTTCTGAAATTCACACTGGAGAGATGGAAAATAGTGAGAAGGGAGTTATGACTATGAAAATATGTATGAATTCATAGAGTAAAATTACACCATGCTGGGGCAGCTAGGTGGTGCAGTGAGTAAAGAGTCAGCCCCAGAGTCAGGAGAACCTGAGTTCTGTTCTGGCCTCAGACACTTAACACCACAAAAAAAAAAAAAAAAACACCTAGTCGTGTAACCTTGGGCAGATTACTTAACCCCAATTATCCTCCAAAAAGCACATAAAATAAAATAAATAATATGCCATTCTTATACTCTTCATAAAGTTATGGCTTAGTGCTACAAAAAATTGTAATACTTGCATCATCTGACTAGGATAATTTTTATGATTACCTACATATATCTATACATATATATATATACATATATATACATATATATATATATACATAACTATATCTATCTGATGACAACTATTATGTTTCACAAAATGTTCCAGTATGCAGATCCAAGATGGCAGAGTAGAGAAGCACTCAACTGATCACCTCAATTACCCTCCAAACAACTCTAAAATATCATCTCGAATCAAATTATAGAGCTACCGAACCAAAAAATGTAGGGTGAAAAAAATTCTATCTTAAGACATTTAGGAGGTAGCCAGAAAAGATCTGCCTCACTGGGGTGGTTGTCAGACCTGAAGCCAACAGGGATAGCACAGTATAGGCTTCAGTAGCAAGACTTGGAAGCAGCTGAATTTGCTACACTAACAACTTCGGAAACTCTCAGCCCATGGAAGTGTCAGACAATTGGTCTGAAGGAATTGGCAAGGGACCCTTTGCTGGCACTTAGTTGAGGATGTTGTTAGATTACCAATAGCCAGTTTTGGGCCAGAATGTCAGAGCAAAAAAGAGCAATAGTCCCATGGGTGCAGGAGTCCTGGTCATGGTTCCAGGACAGAGAGGATTGATTATGCATGATCATTGACAAATAGGGAACCTGGTGCCAATTACAAGAAAGAAAACAGCACTAGAAATTGCAGTGAAAAGATAGCAGATGACCTGGGCAGAGTACCAGGGCTAAGAGGAGTGCTACAGTTGTTTGCTATAGGCAAACATGTTCCCTTGCTGGAAAAGGATAGGACAATGTCCAGAAGAATGGTGACCAAACCTCTCCTTTGATCATGATGCCTTGGAAGCACACAAAGCCTACGGATTCCCAGAGCTAGCTCTGAAAACAAAAGCAATAAAAGCTTGGAACAGGATGCCCTCATCCTCAGGAGAAGAACAAAACTTTAATATAATTTTAAAAGTCAAGAAGTAGGCTAGAAAATGAGAAAACAATAACAACAACAAAAGAAATTGAGCATAAAAAGTTACTGTGGTGACAGGGAAGATCAAGACACAAACCCAGAAGAAAACAAAAATTTGAAGGCAACTGTAAGAAAATAAAGAAAAAAATTGAATTGGTAACAGGCCCAAAAATATTTTTTTAAGCAATTGGGCTTAAGTAACTTGCTCGAGGTCACACAGCCAGTTATTTCTGGGTTTGGTGATAAGTATCTGAGCTCAGATTTGATCCCCAGGTCATCCCGACACTGGGGCCAGTGCTCTTACTTGCTGAGCCCCCTGGACAGGCTGCAAAGAGAATTCTTGAAAGTGTTCAAAGGGGATTTAAAAAAATTAAGTAAGAGTGGTGAAAGGCAAAAAAATGTAAAAATAAATGAGAGTGATAGATGAAAATTATGAAAAGAGACTCAGTACTAACTAAATGCTGAATTAGAAATACTGAAAATGAAAACAGAGATAAACAAAAATGAAATTAAAAAATTATTAAACTAATAAATAAAACTAAAAACTGGTTTCATGAAAAAATAAATAGACCTCTAGTCAATTTGATAAAAAAAAAAGAAGGAAACTGAATTATCAGTATAAAATGAAAAGAGTGAATTTACCTCCACTGAAGAGGAAATTAAAACCATGATTAGCAATTATTTTGCCCAATTGTATTCCCATTTATTTGAAAATCTTACTTGCATGGATGAATATTTACAAAAATATAAATGGCCCACATTAAATGAAGAGTATGTAAAATATTTAAACAACTCCATCTCAGAAAAAGAAATTGTACAAGTCATCAATGAACTCCCTAGGAAAAAAAAAATCCCCAGGGCCAGATGGATTTACACCTGAATTCTATCAAACACTTAAAGAACAATTTATTCCAATACTTTACAAACTACTTGGGAAAATGTGAGAAGTCCTAAAAAATCCTTTTTATGACACAAATATGGTAGTATTATCTAAATTGGAAAGAGTCAAAACAGAGAAAGAAAATCATAGAACAATTTCTCTCATGAATATAGATGCAAAAATTTTAGATAAACATTAGCAAAAATATTAGAGTCATTTTTCATGAAAATAATACACTTTGATCATGTAGGATATCTCCCAGGAATGCAAGGATGGTTCAATATCAGGAAAGCTATTAGAATAATCAATCATATCAACAACAAAACTAGTAGAAACCAAATGATTATCTCAATAGATGCAGGAAACTTTTGACAAATTACAATTATTCCTATTAAAAACACTAAAAATATAGGAATAAATGGAATGTTCCTTAAAATAATAAAAAAAACATCTATTTTAAAACATCAGGAAATATTATATGTGACGGGATTAAACTAGAAGCATTTCCAATAAGTTCAGAGGTGATATCCACTATCACACCTCTTATTCAATTTGGTACTAGTAATGTTAGCTGTAGAAATAAGAGAAGAAAATGAAAATCAAGGAATTAGATCAGGTAAAGAAGAGACTAAGCTATCAATTTTTGCAGAAAATGTGATGATATACTTAGAGAATACTAGAGAATCAAGTAAAAAAGACTAATTGAGATTATTAAAAGTGTAGCAAATTTACAGGATATAAAATAAACCCACATAAATCCTCAACATTCTTATATGTTTCTAATAAATATTATCCAACAATGAGAGATAAAAAGAGGAATTATATTTGAAGTTGCTGTAGACATTATGAAATCTTTGGGAATATACCTGCCAAAACAAACCCAGAAATTGTATGAAGACAATTACGAAAATCTTTTCACACAAATAAGGTCAGATCTAAATAACTGGAAAAACCATCAATTGCTCATGGCTAGGTTGAGCCAATATAATAAAAATGACACTTTGACCCAAATTAATTTACTTATTTAGTACCATATTATTCAATCTACCAAAACATATTTTATAGAGTTAGAAAAAATCGTAACTGAATTCATCTGGAAGAACAAAAGGTCAAGAATATCAAGGTAATTTGAAAAGAAATGCTAGGGAAGGTGGCCTAGACATAACAGACTTTAAATTTTAATATAAAGCAGCAATCATCAAAATTACTTGGTACTGGCTGAGGAATAGGGTAGTGGATCAGTGGGAAAGATTAGGTACATGAGACACAGCATATAATGACTATATTAATCTCCTGGTTGATAACCCAAAGTCTCCAGCTTCTGCGATAAGAACAGAGTAATTAAAAAAAAACTGCTGGGAGAACTGGAAAATAGAATGGCAGAAACTGGGCATAGAACAATGTCTTACACCATATACCAAAATCAAGTCAAAATGGGTGCACAATCTAGATATAAAGGCTGATACTATAAGCAATCTGGGAATGCGAGAAATAGTTTACCTGTCCCGTGTGACCCTGAACAAGTCACTTAACCCAAATTGCCATCCAAAAAGTAAAAAAAAAAATTAGTTTGCCTTTCAGATATATGGAGAGAGGAAAAATTTATGTCAAAACAAGAGATAGAGGGCATTGTGAAATGCAAAATGGGTAACTTTGATTACATTAGACTGGAAAGGTTTGTTGTTTTTTTTTGGGGGGGTACAAATCAAGTGAAAGTAACCAAGATTAGGAGGAAAGTGGAAAATTGTGATTTTCTACAATCAGTGTCTCTGATAAAGACCTCATTTCTAAGTGAGTTAAATTTATAAGGATACAAATTATTCCCCATGACCATTGATAAATGGTTAAAGGATATGTAAAGGCAGTTTTCAGAGGAAGAATTTAAAGATATGTATAAGCATATGAAAAAAAATGCTCCAAATCACTACTGATTAGAGAAATGCAAAGAAAACAACTCTGAGATACCACATCTCTCCAGTCAGATTTACTAAGATGACAAAACAAGAAAATGATGCTGGCTAGAGAGTATGTGGAAAAATTGAAACTAATGCATTGTTTGTGGAGTTGTGAAGTGATCTAATCATTCTCGAGAGCCATCTGGAACTATACCCAAAGAGCTCTTAAAAAGTGCATACCCTCTGATCCAGCAATACAACTTCTAGGGATGTATCCTAGAGAGATGATGTAAGTGGGAGATGGACCCATATGTACAAAAAATTTATAGCAACTCTTTTTGTGGTGGCAAAGAATTGGAAATCAAGAGGATGGCTATTAATTGGGGAAAGGCTAAACAAGTTGTGGTATATGAATGTAATGGAATGCTTTTCTGTTACAAGAAATGAGGAGCAGACAGACTTCATAATCACCTTGGAGAGACATAAACTGATGGTCCGTGAGGAGAGCACAACCAGGAGTATGTTTCACACAATTACAGACACATTGTATCTGTGATGATTAACTTTGATAGACTGGGCTTCTCTCTGCAATGCAAAGTTATAAGAAATATCCAAAAGACTTATGATGGAATGGGATATGCACATCCAGGGAAAAGAATCACAGTGTCTGAATGCAAGTTGAAGCAACCTACTTAATCTCTCTCTGTCTCTGTCTCTGTCTCTGTCTGTCTGTCTGTCTGTCTCTCTCTCTGTCTGTCTCTCTGTCTGTCTCTGTCTCTCTCTGTCAATGTCTCTCCCTCTCTCTGTCTCTCTCTTTGTCTCTCTGTCTCTCTACTGTGTTTTCTTTTGTTTATTTCCTTCTTTCTCATTATTCACTCCATTGGTTATAAATCTTTTTCTTTTTTTTTTTTTTTTTTACTTCTTGGCTAATGTTTACTGTGAAGTTATTTGAAGAACCTATATCAGATTGCATGCCATCATGGGTGGGGCAGGGGAGGAAAGGAATAGCCAAAAAATTTGGAACATAAAAGACCATGGAACTGAATGTTGTAAACTAAAAGAAAATAAATATTATTTTATAAATAGATGACAGTCAACAACTTGATGAAAGAAGCACAAAGATACTGAAGAAAATAACATGTTAAAAAACAGAATTGCCTAAAAGGAAAAAGAGGCATAAAATCCATTGAAAAGAAGTAGTATTTGAAAAACAGTAGTGGCAAACTGAAAAAGAGATACATAATCTCACTCATGAAAATATTTATTAAAAATTATATTAGGGAAGAGGAAATTAATAACTTTACGAGACACAAAGAAAAAATAAACCAAAATTAAAAATTATTTTTAGCAAAAATAATTTCTTTTTAGTTTTTCTCATGAATTTCTATAGGATTTTGAACTCCAAATTTTCACCCCATCTCTCTGTTACCCCCACCCCAAAATGGCATACATTCTGAATACTCCTTCGCCCATCCTGCCCTCCTTTCTCTCACCTCCCCCATTCCCTTTCTTTTACTTTTTTGTAGGGCAAGATAGATTTCTAAACCTAATTGTCAGGATATCTTATTTACCATTTTCATGTAAAAACAATTTTGACAAGTTTTTTTTTTTAATTTTGAGTTACAAATCCTCTACATTCTTCTCTTCCAACCCACTCTCATTGAGAAGACAAGCAATTGAATACAGGTTATACATGTGTAGTTATGCAAAATACTTCTATAATAGTCATGTTGTGAAAGGCTAACTATATTTCTCTCTATCCTATCACCCTCACTCTAATTCTATTTTTTTTTCCTTTGACTCTGTTTTGAAAAGTGCTTGGTTCTGACTTCTCCCCAAAAACGCCTTCTCTTTTACTTTCTTGTAGGGTGTTACACCCAATTGATGGTGTATGTTATTCCCTCCTTAAGCCAAATCTGATGAGAGCAAGGTTCACTCATTCCTTCTCACCTGCCCCTCTTCCCCTCTATTGTGAAACCTTTTTCTTGCCTCTTTTATGTGAGATAATTTAACCCTTTCTATCTCTCCATTTCTCCTTCTCCCACTGCATTTCTCTCATACCCCTTAATTTTATTTTTTAGATATCACCCCTTCATTTTCAATGCACTTGGCACCATCTATCTATCTATCTATCTATCTATCTATCTATCTATCTATCTATCTATCTATCTATCTATCT
>NW_027185818.1:0-12201 GCF_028583685.1 Petaurus breviceps papuanus | reverse complement strand
GGGGGGGGTAGGTTAGGTAATAGGAGGGAAAGGTAGTGAAGGAGTCAGGAGGGATAGGAAATAGATATTCACAAAAAAAATAAAAGATCAGAAGAATATGTTAGGAAAAGTATATGTCTATATATGTATGTGTATGTATATGTATATATGTATATGCATATAAATCTATACATAAATATATATCCATGCTTAATTGCAGCCTTGGGGGGGGCAAAGTAAAAAATTCACAGTCAAGAAAAAATAAAACTAACAAATAAGCAAAGAAAAAATGGACAGTTCTCAATACAATGCATAGTATTTGTTTTATAGACTTTTTAAATGGAAATTTATTGCTATATAGTTTGAAACCTCTCATGTACCACTGTGAATATGACATGTTTTTTAATTTCCTTATTTTGTATTTGTTTTAATATTTAAATTTATTTTTTTTATTTTCTTGTGTATTTAAGTTTCAGTGATGATAGACAGATAGATAAGAAAAAAAGAAAGGTTCAATCTAAGACGTCCTCTGGTTTTTAATGAAAGATGTCAAGTCTTGTGTGATACTGACAGTGGTTCCTTGATATTTGACCTACTTCTTTCTGAATGATAACAATTTTTAAAAGGCAGGAACTTGGTTTTAGCTACCACATTTCTGAAATCTTTGGGGAATGATTACTTTCAGGAGTTGATTAGTTGATTCTTTCTCTCTTTACCCTCTGGTTCTAATTCTTGTAAGCAGCTTCTATTAATTTCTTGAAACATATTTGGGTCTCTTTTTGCTCATGGTTTTAATGGAGTTCAACAATCCTTGAATTATATCCACTTGACTGATTTACAGGTTTTGACTTTAGGTATATTATTTTCTTTGACCTTTCTTTGTCAATATCTTGATTTTGTTCTAATATTTCTTGCTGTCTCAAAGAGTCTGTTTTGTCTACTTCAGCTTTCTAGAATCTCTTTAGCATGGTTTAGTATTTTTTCTTCTAATCTTCTTAGTCTCCTTCTAATTCTTTCCTTAAGACCTTTTCTTTGATTTTTTTTTTAATTTCTAGCTTTATTCCTTGTAGGTATTCATGTAGTACTTGCATAAGAACATTGTTTCTTTGAATCTCTGTTTGAAATTGTTATGGTGTAATAATGTTTGATAATAGATACTTTATTTTTTTCTGTTTTACTAGTCATCTGGGTTTTCCAGATCTGAGCTCTGTGGCATCCACTGCCACTCCCCCACAGGCTTCAAATTCCCAGCCTAGGGTCTCCTGAGGGAGCCCTCTTCTCTTGCCACCTCTCCTCATTGAATCTGCCATGCTATTCCCTATCTCTGGTTGATTAGTTGATTCTTTCTCTATTTACTCTCTGGTTCTAAAAAAACATGTCATTGTAATGGTAATGGGAATTTGAAGATCTTCCCTGCCCCTTAATAAGCCGAAGGGAGTTTGAAGACCTTCCCTGCTTTGAAAAATATACTCTACCCCCTAAGAGGCTAAATGTAATTACATGGAGCCTGTGGTGGGAGGAGTTTGCTGAAGGTTAGAACAGAGCCCATAGGAAGCTGGGAGTTATAGCAGCTAGATACAGGTGGGAGGAGAGAAGGCATCTGAGGAAGACAGGCTTGTGAGCAAAAGTTGGTATTTGCTACCTGCTGTGACAGCTAGGGTTGTGTTGGCTTGTGGGAAGGCTAATAGATGCTGTGGCTCTCTGTGCTGGTGTGGCTTATTAAATTGTTTGGTACTATGATGAAATTGGCTTACTTGTTTGGGGATTCAGTTCTCTGGTGTCTGAATAAGTGTTTTGCTTGTGTCTTCTATGTGGAGAATCTGTTATATTTTGTGATCAAGCACTATGATGGTAGATTTATAGTGATTGTTGTCACTGTGAATATTGCATTGACACTACAGGCAAGTGCACAGTAGAGCATGAGAGGCTTCAAAATATATAGCAATAAATTTCCATTTCAAGAAAGCCTATATAATAAATACTGCATGTTGTGTCAAGAGCTATATTTTTTTAAAGCAATTGGGGTTAAGTAACTTGCTCAAGGTTACATGGCCAGTTATTATTTCTGGGTGTGGTGCTGAGCATCTGAACCCGGATTTGATCCAGGTCATCCTGACACTGGAGCCGGTGCTCTTACTCGCTGAGCCACCTGGCCGCCCCTAAGCAATGGGGGTTAAGTAACTTGCTCAAGGTTACACTGCCAGGTGTTTCTGGGTGGGTGCTAAGTGTCTGAGCCCGGGATTCTATCTCCAGGTGTTCTCAACACTGGAGCCGGTGCTCTTACTTGCTGTGCTACCTGGCCGCCCCAAGAACTATATTTTCTTTGCTTCCTTGTTAGTTTTTTTTGTTTGTTTGTTTAGGCTGCACATTTTTAATTTAATTCTTTTCTCCTTGCCCCCCAGATAGCTACAATTAATCATGGATATATTTATGTATAGATATATGCATATATATGTGAATATATTTATGTATAGATATATGCACATATACATGTACATACATATATAGAAATATACTTTTCCTAACCAATTCTTCTGTTTTTGTTTTTGTTTGTGAATATCTATTTCCTACCCCTCCTAACTCCTCTACTTTACTTCTACCTACTTCTTTGCCTTCCTATTCCTTAACTTACCCACCAACCTCCAAGGATCCTTCCCTTATCCTTCCATTCCCATAAATCTGAAAGCACTTCAATACCCCACCTTTGACCCATTCCCTTACCCTGACTTCTAAAGATCCCTCTCTTGGACTCCCATTCCCATTAGTTAAGAACCCTTCTATACCTCTTTTTAACCTATACCCTCACCCTTCCCTCTAGAAATCCATCCCTTATCCTTTCCCTCCTCCCTATTCCCTTAGCATTTTCTTTCTGAATTTAGAAGACTTTTTTACTCTTGAACCAGTTCCTGATAAAAGTAGGCTTCTAGAACTAATGGCCTTCTTCCTCCATCTAATTTTTCTGTGTCTGTTATTTTATTTATTATGTATTATCTTGTACAGATGTTTTGCAGATATTGTAAAGACTTTTTTTTCGCTTTTTGGGGGGCAAGTGGGGTCAAGTGACTTGCCCAAGGTCACATAACGAGTTTTTGTGTTAAGTGTCTAAGGACAGATTTGAACTCAGGTCCTCCTGACTCCAGGGATGGTGCTCTACTCACTGCGCCACCTAGTCACCCCTGTAAAGACTTTTTTTAAGCTTGATTCCTTTTTGCTTCACCTCTTTCAGATTTTCCTTCACTTCAGTATATTCATATTTCATATATGATTATTTTTCTATTTTTAAGAGAGAATTGCAAACAATAATTCATGTTTTTTACTTGTTCTCATAATTATTGCTTCTATATAGGCCATAAGTTTTACTAAAATTGATAACTTTTTTCTTTTTTATTATTTTTTTAATTTACATCATTTATTTCCACAAGATTTTGAATTACAAATTTTCTATCCATTTTTCCCCTGTTCACTACCTCAAGACCCCAATCCCATTGAATACCCCCTCCCCTAATCTGCTCTCTCTCATATCTTCCACCATTGCCCCTCTAACTTTCTAGTAGGGCATGGTGGATCTCTATGCCCCAGTGACTGTTTATCTTATTTCCCAGTTACATGCAAAATAATAATAATAATATATTTTAAACATTTGATTTTAAACCTTTGAATTCCAGATTCTTTCCCTACCTCCCTCATCACCCATACTTACTGGAAAGATAACAAATTCAGTATAGGTTTTAGATGTGCAGCTATGAAAACATTTCAATAATGGCTATATTGTGAAAGGGTGACTATATTTCCCTCCATCCTATCCCACCCCCAACTTGTTCTGTTCTCTACTTTGACACTGTCCCTTTTCAAAAGTGGATGTTTACAACTTTCCTCACTCCCACCCTGGCCTCCCTTCCATCATTCTCCCTCTCATCCCCTTCCCCTCTACTTTCCCATAGTGTGAGACACCCTATTTAGTCTGTATGACATTCCCTCCCTAAGCCCAATTAAATGAGCATAAGGTTGACTCATTCCATTTTACCTTCCTGTTCTTCCCCTCCATTGTAAAAGTTTTCCCTTGCCTCTTCTATATGAGATAATTTACCCCATTCTATCTCTCTCCATCTCCTCTCATTATATTCCTCTCTCACCTCTTAATTTCACCTTTTAAGTATCATCCCTTCCTATTCAATTGGTCTTGTGCCCTCTGTCTATGTACACCTATGTATACCTATACACATATATAAACACACTCACATGTGTATTCATATGACAATATATCCTCCTATATAGACATATATATATACACACATACATACATATATATACATATACACACATTTCTAATTCTTTCACCTATTCTCATACTGAGAAAAGTTTCATAAGTTGAAATTATCTTTTTTCCATGTAAGAATGTTAATAGTTCAACTTTGATAAGTTCCTTATGATTTCTTTTCCCTGTTTACCTTCTCATGCTTCTCTTGTTTCTTGTATCTGAATGTCAAATTTTCTATTCAACTCTGGTTTTTTCATCATGAATGCTTGAAAGTCCTCTCTTCCATTGAATGACCATATTTTCCCCTGAAACATGATAGTCAGTTTTGCTAGGTAGGTGATTATTGGTTTTAATTCCAGCTCCTTTGACCTCTTGATTATCATATTCCAAGCCCCTTGATGCCTCAGTGTAGAAGCCAGATCATTTATTATCTTGATTGTGTTTCCACAGTATTCAAATTGTTTCTTCCTGGCTGCTTGTATTATTTTCTCCTTGATCTGGGAACTCTGGAACCTGGCTATAATATTCCTAGGAGTTTTCTTTTTGGGATCTTTTTCAGGAGGTGATCATTGGATTCTTTCAACCTCTATTTTGCCCTCTGGTTCTAAAACATAGGGGAAATTTTCCTTGAGAATTTCTTGAAGGATAATTTCTAGTTTCTTTTTTTTTGTTTGTGGCTTTTAGGTAGTCCAATAATTTTAAAATTATCTCTCCTGGATCTATTTTCCAGCTCAGTGGTTTTTCTAATGAGATATTTCACATTGCCCTATATTTTTTTCATTTGTTTGGATTTGTTTAATAGTATTTTGATTTCTCATAAAGTCACTAGCTTCCATTTGCTCCAATCTAATTCTGAAGGAATGATTCTCTTCAGTGAGCTTTTGAGATTATTTTTCCATCTGGCAAATTTGGCTTTTTGAGCCTCTTTTGCCATTTGAGTTAGTCCATTTTTAAGGTGTTATTTTCTTCACTGAGGTTGTTGACTCTCATTCCATAATTTTCTTGCATCATTCTCATTTCTCTTCCCAATTTTTCCTCCACTACTCTTATTTGGTATTCAAAATCCTTCTTAAGCTTATTCTTTTGATGGCAGCTTTTGGTGCAGGAGTTCTGACTTTGCTGTCTTTCTCCTATTCCATGCCCCTATCCTTTTTGTCCCCCAAAAGGAGTCCAAAATCTTACCGCTGTGCTTCCATTGCTTCCCTCGCTTGCTCATTTTGCCACTCAATTGCTTTACATTCGAGCTTTTTGCCACAGTAGAACTCTGCTACCAGAAGAGGGAACTTGTCCCAATCACAGGTTTTATTTCTGCTGCTGAAACTATTAATTGGGTGCCCTTTCTGAAGTGTCCACATGCTCTGGCACACTGGTCATGCACCCCAGAACCTCCACCCCAGACAGTGACACAGATACAAGCAGGTTAAAGAAAGAGTGATCACCCCCTCAGACTGGTCACTTGGTTCTCCTACAATCTGCAGGCCCAGATCTCTGAATCAGCCATGTGGCAGTGGCTGCATGGCCGTGGAGGCTCAGTTGCTTCTCGTCCCGGCGGCAAAGGCCAGACTGTACTCCAGAATTCCCAAGTCCCAAACTCCACACTGCACTAACCTCTCACTTTGTCCTTAGCATTTATGGGTTAATAATTCTGGAAACCATCACATCTGCTGGTGATCTGAAGTTCCTCCAGCTGGTGAGTGGTTGTGGCTGCCCTGAGGCTAAAACCTCTGGCTCACACGTGGCTGGGCTTGGCTCCTAGAGTGCTGCACTGTCCCCTTCCTTCTGGCTTCCAGACTGTCTTCAGTGGGAGGTTAGCTTCTCTGTGTCATTTTATGGGTTCTATAGCTCCAAAGTTTGTTTAGAATCATTTTTTACATGAATTGAAAGAGGTGGGAGCAGGAGCCCCTTTAATCTCCTGTATCTATTCCACCATCTTGACTCCTCTCCCTCCCCCCATAACTTCTTTTCTTATACTTCGTATTTCTATATTTAATCACTCTGGAAGACCATAGTTGTTCCGTGATCTCTTTGATTCCACAGACTTTTGTAATTCATTAGACACTGTGTTAAATTTCCTTTGTTTTCTCTAATATTTATTTATAAAAGGGTTTTTTTGTTTATTTGTTTTTATGGTTTTTTTTTTTGTTTTGTCCTCCCTTTTAATGGTAGTATCTTCTCAGAAGTTTTATCTGATTCTACTTCAGATTTTAAATTTCATTTTCTTCCTCTTGATATTTTTGGTGCACTTAGCCTCCTTTTCTGTATATATTCCCCCACTCTCTTTATTACTCCTACCCTTTTAATGGCAAATATACCAGAATTTGCCATAATGATTTTAGTAAAAGCTACTATTCTATTATATATTAATATCTGACAAAAAATATCCCCCAAATATCAATGTTCACCAAGCAGAATTTCTGAACTATAGTAAAATGGAAAATCTGAGAAAGTATAACTTTCAGGGGAAAAATATTATTTAACATCATTTCCCATGAATAATATCATTAAATGACATTATATTTGATTAATATACAATTCATTAACAAATTATATCAATAAAATAAACTTAGATAATCTTATATTACTTTGGATATGAGAAAGATCATAGCCAGAGTTATCTTAAACCCTTATTATAAAAGCAGAAGGCATTTCTCCACTTCTGGATGTCCAAATCCACCATTCAGTTCATTTAAGATACTGATGAAAGTCTCTCAAGACTCCTTTTCTTATTTCTGCCCAAGATAGAAGTTAAATTCAGTCTCTCAGAAAATAAATTACCTTATTTTTCTTCATCCTCTCTTCAGTCATCACAAGTAACAAGCCTCTCCAGAACTGCACAGTAAACTCACAGTTCACAGATTCTTTATAAAATCTTCTTTATAAAATAATATTTAATCCAATTCTAATAAGAAAGAAGTTTCTCTTCACTTTTTTCCCTTTGTGTTCTGTCAACATAGATTCCTTATAGATAGAGGTAACCAAATTAATTTTCCCTGACTCCACAGGGAAACTCTTTGAGGCAAGACATTTAAATCTTTAACTTTTAACTCTCCTTTCATCTATTTGGCTCTTAACTCTATAATAACAAAATCTGTTGTCTCTATGATAAATATTTGTGAATGAGCTATGTTAAAAGTGTTGCACTTTGTAAAGCAAATAATATATTTAGGGCTACTTTTCTTAATAAGGTGGCTTCAAATGTCTCTTTTATTGAAGAGATATCCATCTTTTTTATTCATTAATGGTTCAGCTCAGGTTTTGAGGGCATGTCATTTTGAGTTGTGCTTTGAACTTCTTTTGAAAATATCATTCCATTCTCTCCTATGGCTTCTGGTGGGTGCAGAAAGGGCTTTATTTGAATTTCCCTTCCTTTATATTTGAAGATCTTTCTCATTGTTGCTTGCACTATTTGTTGCTGATCAATGCAATTTTTAAATTTAATTACTATTTCTTGGACATCGCAGTAGATTATTTTATGAATGCAATATATAGATTCTTTCAATTAGCACTTCATTTTTGTTCAGAATTTCTGGGCATTTTTATTTTTACTATATCTTATATGAACTATGATGCTTAGGTTTTTAAATTTGTCATGTTGTTCTGAGAAATCTATAATCCTTAAATTGTCTCTTTCCATCTTGTCTTTAATACCAATATGTTTCACTTCAGTAGAGACCATGTATATTTTTAATGTCATTTCTGCTTTATTTCCTTTCTTCTAGATTATATTTCAGTCCTGTATGTTTGCTTTCACAATTTGTTGTTCTTGTTTTTGTTTCAATGGTAAGGTTCGTCATTATGGATGCAAGATTTTCTTTTCTGTCAATTATTTCTACTACTTGTGCCATTGATTTCACTTTTCACATTCATATTTCTCTCTTTAACCATTCAGGAACTCTGAATTCTATGTTTCCTTGGGAATCAACAAAGACTCTGCCTCATTTTATTTTGTCCTGAAATATTAATTCATAGATGTCTGTATTTGTTTAGCTTTACTGGAGGTCATATTCCTTATCTTCTTGTGCTCAAGTTCCTTACTTATTTATTCACTTATTCATTTATTTTTATTGTCATATACACAGCATAATAGAAGAGAATTCTATATAAAATCATACATTTCCATTTCAAGAAAACCTAGCTTTTCTTTGCTTCCTTGTAGGTTTTCTTTTGTTCTCTATTGTGCACTTTTTAATTTTGTCTCCACACCACTCCCAAAAGGGTTAAAATTAAGCACAGATAGTTAGATACATATACATAGATATACATATATATATAATATACACATATATAAACATATACACACACATATATATAATATACATATATCTATAAACATATACACATGTGCTTGTGTGTGTATAACCATAGTCATATGACCATGTTTCTTTACCCTAGTGATCTGTTTCTCTCAAAGCGAATAGCATCTTCCTTCCTAAGTCCAAGTCCTTCCATATTTTCCTAATTTTACCAGCACATCATTCCCTACACCACAGCAAACATTCCAACCCAATTACAACCTATCTGAGAAATTGTCTGTAAAAGTCCACCCCCCAATTTTCTTCTTTTCTTCCATTTTTGAATGCATAAGTTTTATTTATAGAAGAAAATTTTAACTTAAAGTAATAAAAATTATATATTTTACACATCAACAATGCTCTGATCTTCTAATATAACTTAAGGTCTTATACTACTGAATCTTCTTCCTTAACATCCTTTTCCTTTGGTTTCTTTGAAGTTTCTGACCTTTTGTTCTTCCCAATAAACTTTGATGTTATTTTTTTCTAACTCAATAATTTTTATTAGTAATTTACTTGGGATGGTATTAAATAGACTAGTCGGGTCAAATTGTCATTTTTTAAAAATTATATTGGCTTTACCTATCCATGCACAATAAATATTACTTCAATTATTTAGATATGATTTTATTTGTATAAATAGTGTCTTATGTTCATGTTCATATATTTCCTGTGTCTGTTTTGGCAGGTATACTTTCCAGTATTTAATACTGTCTACTTATTTTAAATGGTGTAAAACAATACTGAATAACATTGCTGACTTGTATAGTTTTACTATTTTTCTCTTTTGATTAAAATCTGGTTTAGTTTTAACTTTGTAGATTCTACTCCTGTCATTTATTTTACCTTTGTGTATATCTCTCATTTTTATTGTGTTTCCTGAAAGCAACACAATGCTGAATTCAGATTATTAATTTGCTATCCATTTCTGTTTTATTGATAAATTCATTCCATTCACCTTCTAAGGTATAATTACTTTTTGGGTATTTCCTCCTTCCTACTTTTCCTCACTATACTTCATCCTATTTATCCTATCCCTCCTCACTCCTCTGCTGTCCTTCTACCTCCTATTTTTCCTCTCCATGCTTTAACCTACCCACCCCTCTAAGAATCTCTTCCCTTGCCCTATCCCCTTGCCCTCTTATTTCTTCCCAAATTTAGGAGGTTTTTGTGCCTATATATATATATATATATATATATATATATATATAGCTATAGTGCTTTCTCTTTAATCCATTCCCCTAAGAGTAAGGTTCCAGCACTATGTGCCCCCCCCCCCAGTTTCTTTGGTATAAGTTTTTCCTTTTATGACTAATTTGTATGACATAATTACCCCCTTTCTATCTCTCCATGCAGTTTTATTTTTTAAGAATAATACCATCATATTCATTTCAGTTCAAGACATTTTTCCAAACTACCCAAAAAATGATGAGTCATTTAAAAAACAGATAATATTTTCATATATACAAAGTAAACAATTTAGCCTTATTGAGATCCTTATAATTGATCTTTAATGTTTACCTTATATTTCTCCTGGGTGTTATATGTAAAATTTTCCCTTAAGTTCTACTGCTTTATCACAAATATCTGAAAGTCTTTCAGTTTCTTAAATGTCCCTTTTTTCAGAAAAGATTATATATTATCTTTCCTGGGTAATGTACCCTTTATCATAAGCCTGGATATTTTGTTCTATGAAATATGGTATTGTAAGACCTATGGTCCTTCAAAGTAGTGAATGCTAGGTCTTGTGAAATCTTTATTGAAGTTGCATGATGCATTTGTTTTTTTGTTTGTTTGTTTGTTTGTTTGTTTTTTGCTGTTTCCAGTATTTTCACCTTAACCAAGGAGCTTTTAAACTTGGCTATGATATTCCTGTATGTTTTTTTTTCTCCTAGGAGTTCTTTCACGTGGTGACCATTAGATTTTTTTTTTTCTGCTTTGACTTCTTGTTCTAGAATTCAGGGCAATTTTCCTGGATAATTTCTTATAATGTCTCAAAATTCCTTTTTGTAAGCATAATTTTAGGTAATCCTACTATTCTTATATTATTTCTCCTCAATATCTTCTCAGGGTAGCATTATTTTTTTCTAATGAGATGTTTCATATTCCCTGCTTATTTTAATTCTTTTGATTTTATTATTTCTTAAAATATTAGAACATTCTTGTTTTTGATTCTCTGTTTCAAGTTTGTTGACTTTTTTCATAATATTCTTGATGTTTTGGGATACCTCTTATTTTTTTCTAGATTTTCTCAATCTTTCTTATTTGGTTTTTTTAAAGTCCTTTTCAAGTTCTTCCAAGAAATCTTTTTGTACTTTGGACCATTTCACATTTCTCATCAAAAAATGAATGTCCTTTTTAGCTCCATTATTTTCCTTTGAATATGAACCCAGGTCTTCTCTATCTGTATAGTAGCTATCTATGATTGGGTTTTTTTATCCTTTGCTTACTGATTTTGAGGGCAGGGGGAGATTTGTTTGTTTTGTTTTGTTTTTAGTAGCTATTAGTGTAATCAAGTTGTAGTCCTGAAATATGGGGAATGATGTCCCAAGCCTCAGGTTCTTCTTACTGTTATATACTGTTCTTTCTTACTGTTACTATTACTGTCCCAGACTTCAACCTTAGGCTCTCTTCAATCCTAGGCCACAGCTAGGGCCCCCAACCATACTGTTTCACAAATGATCTCGCTTACTGTGGTCCCTACAAACCATGGTTATCCTCTCTTCCCTGGAACTGAAACCAAGGACTCTGCTCTCTTGCAAGTGCCTACAACAGCAAGGACCTTTCCCCTCTGCTATTGCACTCACCAGGTGTAAGCAAGCTACTTCTCTTCCATGAGGAGGAGCCCAACCCAAGATGTGTCCGGTTAGTATAGGTGTACTTGGCATCACTCAACAATGGAAGATCCTTCAATCTTCTCCTACTCAGCTGTAGGACCCCCACACTGTCCTTGAGATGAAAGTTTCTAAGGCTGAGGCTGCCTCCAAACCTGGGCTGCCCCCAGTGTTTATTGTTAGTGTAATGCCAAGCAAAGGCAACTTCCCAAAGTTCAAAATACCAGCATAGGTGCTCTCCATTTTATTCAGTGAAGAATTAAGAACAGAGAAAATCAAAATATAACATCATCCAAAATACAGCATTTACCAAGTGTAATTCAATAATCTCCAAGTACTACCCCGCCCCTGGACATTACATTCATTTAATCAATCACAAAGTCCCTCTTCTAAATACTACTACATCCCTAGGCTGTACATTCATTTAGTCCATCACAAAGCCCCTCTTCTCAAATGGAGATTAGTTTCCAATCATAAGTAAAGTACATTCATTTGTTCAATCACAGAGCAAAAAAAGTCAAAAGTCCCCCACCCTTGGATTACAACTGAATAGGCCATCTACCCCAGAGTTACAACAAGCTTAAGCACAGCATTTAATACCCAAAGAGAGGTCTTTTCTGCATCTTGACCCAAGGCAAGTTCTCAGCAATCTTTGTTCCTGGGGAGACAAAGCTTAGCAAGGCCACAAGATACATTGACAGTGTCTTCATTAATTCATTCTCTGTCTGCAGAACAGTCTCAGGAGCTCTGAACCAACAGCAAGGTTCCAAGGCCTCTGCAACAACAGGACTGTCTTTCACCAGTGGACAAATCTGGCAAAACAACATCAAAACAGACA
>NW_027185817.1:0-20525 GCF_028583685.1 Petaurus breviceps papuanus | reverse complement strand
GAAGGAAGGAAGGAAGGAAGGAAGGAAGGAAGGAAGGAAGGAAGGAAATGAGCATTTATTAGATTTATTAAGTATTTACTCTATGTCAGCAACTGTGCTAAGTACCAAGAATGCAAAAATATAAAAAGAAAGATAGTCCTTTCCTTTAAGTACCTTAAATTCTAGTGGAGGAAGACAACACACAAAAGGTAGATGAAAAGAAGCAGGAGTTATAGGAGAAGAGGAAGGTGACTGTGAAAGTATATAGCCTAGGCCTCTTCATAAAATGGAGACTTCAGGAGGAATTCACCAATGGGAGATTGTGATAGACTTCACAGAGGGGATATTCCAGGTTGAGAAAGCATGAGGGCATGGGAAGCCCCAGGCATTAGGGGGAAGTTCCAGGACAAGAGAGTTCCAAAGGCATGGCTTTGAAGTCTGGAAGCCAGGAATAGTGCCAGGAGAGCAATATAAAGTAAATTTATATTTGGTGGCATACCCTTGTAATATTCACTACTGGGGAGACTGAGGCTGTCAGATCTCTTGAAAGCTTGGGAGCAACAGTGGGCTATGTAGATAGGTTATTTGTCCTGTTTGGCATCTGTATGTTGCACCCTTGGATGCTGGGAGCTACCAAGTTGCCTAAGGAAGGTGAATTGGCCTAAGTCAGAAACAGAGGAGGTGACACATCCTGTATAGATCAGTAATCGAACATCCCATAATCCATAAGTAGTCCAGAGAGAGAGGAAGATGGAGGGGGAGGTAAAGGGGAGAGGGGGAGGAAGATGGAGAAATTCTCATTTATAAATTCTACCTCATTCCTGCTTCTACACTTAGGATCAAGAAGAACAAATCTACTTCATCAATATAGGAGCCTTTTTTCAAATGCCTAAAGACAAAATTCATGTCTCCAGTAAGTGGAGGTCTTAGGGTACAGTGGAAAGAATATTGAACTTATATTCACAGGACATGAGGAAAATTCTCATCTTTTTCATTTACTATGTGACCTTGGTCAAGTCCTTTAGCCTTTTTGAACTTCAGTTCTCTCATTCATAAGAGAGGATTTGACTAGATGGTATCTAAAGTTCCTTGAAGCTCTGGTGCTATGATTCTCCTCTCCAGACTAATGAGCATCATTCCCTTCAACTGACAGTCAACTAGAATGTATTAAGCATCTGCTATGTTTCAGGCTCTGTTACCAACTCTAGGCCCCTCATATAACATTGTACCTTTCTGGATGTATGCCTATCTCTGCATGATCTACAGTTCATCATTGACTTTTCTAACATGTGACATCCCACAGTCTGATTGGGCAAAAGAATGTTAGTGAAATATGTGGATATTGTTCTTTGGGATTTTAATTATGTTCTGGATACTCCAGGGCCATTAGTAAACCAAAAGTAAGGAATGCAGTCAACTAATAAAAGCCTTTAAATCAGAATCTACCCCACTATAGGAACAATAGGAGGAATGCCCAAAGAGGGGGACCTGAAACAGGGGTTAAGATGCTGAAAAAGGGAAAGCAAAAGAACTCTGAAGAAAGCCTGGCCTTCAAAAGTTTGGCTCCAAATAGCTCTGGCTCTTATGTCCTGAATTAGAGAAGGAAGGAATCCTTCTAAGGAAGGAATCTCTAAGGGGCTTCGAGTTGGGCACAAAAGAAAAACTAAGGGGTCAGATTAGATTAAACTAAAACCTCTTTAAGATTTTTAAAGAGGTTTTAGTTCAATATAATCTGAGCCCTTAGTTTTACAGGTGAGTAAATTGAGGCCCAGAGAGACTCAGTGACCTGCCCCAAGGACACAAATAGTAAGTAGCAGAGCTGAGATTTGAACCCAGGTTCTTTACTCTATTATTTTATGCCCCTCATTAGAGGCTTTGAAGAAGATATTCACATGATCATCTGGAATGTTACCAAAGTTTATAAAATTTTATATATATACACAATGAGAGATTGGCTACAGGCATGATTGTCCTCATTTTACAGATGGGAAAACCGAGGCCAGGAGAAATTAAGTGATTTTTCAATAGCTTGTTAACTAACTGGTGCATGGAATTCAAAGGAAGGCAGAGAGTCAGCACTTAATAATCATTTACTATAGGCCAGGCACTGGGCTAAACACTAGGTAAACAAGAAAATTGTCAGGAGACAATCAGAATTGGTGTGCCTTCAGATTCAGGACTCTCCACTTTTCCTTAAATAGCCTTAACTGGGGCTTCCATTAAGCACTTGTGGTATTTCTTGTCTTCCTACTGAGGTATCTAACCCACAGTTTCCAGAGGTTTATAACCAAATGGCTAAAGAGGTAGGAAGGCATTGCCCTAGAATAGAACCCAAAAACTTTTTGCTGATTGCAGCTGTAGTTGGAGAAGTTTGAGAATGAGACTGAGAAAGAGAAGTGACCTCCAAGGGAAAGCCATTTAATTTAATTATATGCATCATTTCATACGTAAACATACAAAGGTGACGCAGGAAAACTCCATCCTTTAATTTCAGTGTGGGAAAGTTAGGTTTTAGAGAAGTCTCTGCTGTTGCTTCTTCAGTTTTTTACAGACTGACTAGAAACCAACTGTTCAACTAATGTTTATATCAGGGTTTTATTAAATGATTAAAAAGAAAACAAATTTAAAAATTCAAACTTGCTCCAAAAGTATTTTGTTTCAATTAATTTGTATTCACCTATAAATAAAAATAGCACCTAGTATGCTGGAGTTCATTCTTGGGTTAATTAAAGTTATAGGTTTCCCAGAGTATTAATTGATGAGAGATCTCTAAAATATTCTATCAGATCTTTAGGAGACTGTGGGATCAACTGGAAGAGTGTAAAGGATGCTGGGTTTGGAGTCACTGAACTTGATTTTAATTCCCAGTTCTTCCACTCACTGCCTTGGATTAGTCACCTGATGCCCCTGGACCTCAGTTTCCCATTTGAAAAAATGAGGGTGGTTGACCCTGGATGTCCTTCTAAGGTCACTTCCACATTTAAATCTAAGATCCTATGATATATCTTAGGAAGAGAAATATTTGGCTAGAATTATGCTGGAAAGAAAATAATAAAATAAGGAAAAACAATGCCTTCAGGTATGGGACAAATGTTCTTGTATATTTTTAACTAATACCATATTGTTTATTGTATTTCATTATGTCTCAAAAGTATTACTATTTCTGCAAAGATCCCTTGTGTTTCTTGAGAAAGGTACAGTAGATACTACATAAAACCTAAAAATAGTGAAATCTATTCTTAAAGAGGTTACCAATAAAAGAGGTAGAGGTGGTATGAAGGAATAAAGAAACTGACTTTCATCTAGACAAATTATTTATTTAGCAATGCATATGCTCCAAACCTGGACCAAGGCTATCAGTGGCAGAGAACTTAGTAGCTTGATTTCTCACAATTAATATACAATTTGAAGGGAAGGAAACCTGGAAACAGGATTATAGGGACTGGGACGTCCAATTTCTCATTGGTAGAGGGGGAGTCAGGAGACACTGAGGTGAAAGGGAGAGGGGTATTCTTATGACATTCATTGTAAGGTGACAGTAGGGAAGGGGAGCACTCTTGTGAAACCTCCTAAATCAGGTAATTTACATGGAGTTGACACTTCACAAAATGGTAGCTAAAAACAGAAAGGAGTCACTAATGCTAATTTTTGATGTAACATTGGTCACACTGCATAGGAAAATTAGGAAAGAAATAGAAGTGGCAACGAGGATCAAGGAATAATTCAGCTCTTGCCACCACAGCCAGTGAATCAGAAAATAAATGAAAGCTCAACCAGTTCTGGAAAGGGTACACAGGAGATCCATGTCATCAAAAGGGATGCTAGGCCTCAGTGAGTATCATTAGAAAGAGAAATCAAGAATGGGAAAGGTTTAAATCTAGTTTTAAACAGGCATTCCAGAGAGCACTGTGGAAATCTTGGGTAATTCTAGAATGAGATTTGGGGGTAAGGGGAAGCTTGGGTTGAGGAAGAAGACTATAAGAGATTAATCATTGGAGGATGGAGAATAGGTTTGGAATGATGACAGCTTGGAATTTAGAATCATTTGGGATAGAGAGTGAAGGAATGGAATGTATATAGATCATTGAGGAATAAATTTGGGTAAGTTTTCATTGTTCATCCTTAGGTTGAATTATCCCAGAGCATCAACAGGTGTGTGTAGCTGGAAAGTGGGATGGGAAAACTTATGGAGGGTGCTCGACAAGGGCAAGGTAGTAGCCCTGAGGAGCTTTAGGTGGCCACAGATTATGCCTGCCTGTAACTTAATGACGGTCAAAAAGGAAATAATCCCTTCCCTCTGGAAGCTTACATTCTACTCTAGAGAGAAAGTGATAACATCTACATAAATTAATAAAAAGTATATGGAAAATGAAAACAAAGTAATTTCATGGGATAGCACTAACAATGGGGTAAACCAGGAAAGTCTTCTTGTCAGAAACAAAATTTGAACCAAGACCTAAAATTCTAGGAATTCTAGTAGGTGGAGAAGAACAAGAACAGTCTAGGGATGGGAAACAGCCTGTGCAAAGGACAGATGATAGAGTTTGAATGTCGTGTCCAGGGAAGAGTTAGTAGGCCATCTATCTAGAAAACTAGAATGAATGAACCAAAGAAACATGAAATCAGTCTGTGAAGGTAGGATAAAACTAGGTTGAAAGTGTTGTAGATGCCAAAGGGAAGGAAGAGTTTGTAGTTCATCTTGGAGAAAACAGGGTATCAGTGAAGATTTTTGAGCATGGAAGTCCCAAGGTCAGAATGTGCTTTAGGATTATCATGTTAACATCGGTGGGTGAATGGATTAGAGAGAGGAGAAGCTTGAGACAGGAAGACTGACTAGGGAAGGTACTGTAATGGTGTTCTTCTTATAATCTTGTAGTCCAAGTAAGGTGAAAAGAGACATAACCAGGGTAAGAGCTGTGTGAATGCAGAGAAATGTGATGTGATGGAGGTAGAATCAACAGGATTTGGAGACTGATTTCTTATAGAGTTGAAGACTATTGGAAAGTCAAAAATAACTGAGATCTTAACCCTGGATGACCAGAAGTATAATAACACTCTGGACAAAAATAAGGAAGTTTGAAGAAAGGATGATTGTAGGGGAAAGAGGAGTTCCATTTTGGACATACTCAAAGAAAGATCATTGGTTCTTGAGGAAAAAGAATGGGTTTCAAATGTCACCCCTGACAATACTTAACGTGCCTGAGGCAAATCATTTAATTTTTCTCAGCCTCAGCTTCCCTATCTATAAAATGAAAGTGAAATGGCTTCTCTGAGGACCCCTCAAGTACTAAATCTAAAAATTTATGTGCACATGAATTTAGCAAACTCTCAGAGCTGAACAGGTACAAGAACATTTTATAAACAAAGCTATTTCCCAAAAATCCCTTGTAAGTGAAACTTATCCCAGTACTTGAATCTTTACATAAATCACGTGAAAAATTGTAAACTACTGATTCCGGGAAATGGCCACTTTGGTGTGAATTAATGCATGTAGTTCACAGTACACAGCTATTCTATATCTTTCTCATCTTTTATAAGAAACTATTTCCTGTATCAAGAGGCAACTGACACAGGATGCTCTACGGTGCTTGAAATAAGCATTAACTGTTCAATACAGATGTGTTACAGCTGAGCCTCAGAAAGTCCCTAAATTTCATAGAATTCAATTGATTATTTTTTCAGATGGAAACCCCCATATTTCAAAGTACTTCGGCTCTCATAAATCATGTAGGCATATATCCTATCATCAAAGAAAGCCCCATTAGCTGTATCCAGCTTGCTTCCATCAAAATCCACCTTAAATTCCTTTTTGCTACTATTTATTCATCTATCTATCCCTCCATCTGCCCATCAGTAAGCATTTGTTAATAACCTTTTAGGGGCTAGGTTCTGGAGACACAAAGGAAAAAGAAAAGCATCCATATTAAGTAATTCTGACCCATCATCTTACAAAATAGCAAACAATCCCACAAACTTGAAGGAAAAGTTTCCAAGGTACACTCATAAAACAACATGGATTTTAGGGCTAGATGTTGTGTTAATTAACAATTTTATATAAAATGTAACCTCCATTCAAGGAGCTGCCTTAGGCCAATCTGTTCTTCTTCTCCCTGGCTCTGGGTCCCAACCTACTACATCACTGACAGCCACTCAGTATTAGTATAGTTTAAGTCACAAAATACTAACTGCTTCATTTTACAGATGAGGAAACTGAAGCCCAGAGAAATGGACAGTTGAGCTAGGATTAGAAGCCAAAGTTACCAATTGCTAGCCCAGTGCATTTTCCAGGTCACCCCTTTGAGGGAAATAAACTTTAAAGTCAAAAAGGGCAGTAATTTTGTAGCAGAGTTTTCACATGAGTCACCAACTCACAAATCAATTACCCAATTCGGGCATTATGATGAATTCCAGCTTTAACCATCAATTGACATGTATAAACAATCAATGAAAACAATGGGGGAAAATATTTGAAATATTTCAAAAATCAGAGTAGTTGTCATCACACACTGATGAAAATTCCTTAAAGCAAAGCTAAGTCTGTGCAGGTATGCAGAAGGTGAATGGGTTCTTGAAATGAAACTACTTGGCTATAATAAAGAGAAAATTGAAGGAACACAGATGTTACTGAGATCAGTCACTATGGACAGCCTCAGATTAGTAATAGCAAATTGTCTGCTTTGTCTTGAGGAAAAATACAATTCAGAATGCAATTTGGGAGAAGTAAGAATGATGTAGGGAATGAGAAGGAGTGATCTTAGGGGAAGAACTGCGGTTCAATCTGTTGGAAAAGTCCCCTGCCCTCGCCCCTTGCCCCACCCCCCACCCCATCCAGACTTGGACTTGACAATGAAATTTTTGTAGCACCTCAGTGTATCATATTGGGAAATACTGTTTGAAAATATGGGCAGCTTATAACAATAGGTAAATACACCAAAAATTTAAAAAGAATGCTTATACCATGCTTGAGTGCCACATTTATAGAATAGTGCTGATCAAGAGAGTCCAAAATAAATTTGATAAGGTATGTGTGGAGTCAGAAAAGTAGCTTTCTATGGAGAGAGTAGACATGTCCAGTGGTGTCTTGTTGAGAGGATAAGGGACAGGTCCTGAATGGTTTCCAGTGACTAGGGATACCCCAAGACGATGACTGAAACTCAGGAGAATGGGTTTTTATCTAAGAGATCTATGAAGAAAGTGACATATCAATTGTGTTTGTCTTTTCTTTTAGATCTTTTTATCTGGGGTATCATATGGTATTGAAAGGACTTCTTCTTCCTTTTTCACCCACAGCAGCTAATGACAGGAGATAGAAAAATGCGGCAACAGAAAAAAAGAACTTATCCCAAACACCCTGAGAGAAGGCTAACAATGGACTTTCTGATTCCAAGACATAGCAGCATGCAGGGCTCTTGGGGCTCTAGAGATAAGAATCATAGACACGTTTGTTGCAGCTGTAGTGCAAAACCACAGGGCACAGGACTGGAAGAGAATTAAAACAACCAGACAGCCACTTCCTATTAATATGGCAAGTTTTTCAGACAGGGAAGGTCCAGTAGTACAGGTGGTTGCCATCTAGCATCTTTAAAAGGTGTTCCCTTAATGGAGGGGATGCCCACCAATTGGGGAATGGCCAAACAAGTTGTGAAATATCAATGTAATGGAATACTATTGTTCTGTAAAAAAAATGATGAACGGCCAGATTTCAGAAAAAGCTGGAAAGACTTACATGAACTGAAGCTGAGTGAAGTGAGCAGAACCAGGAGAACATTATACAGTAACAGAAACATTGGGCAATGATCAACTCTCATTGACTTAGCTCTTCTCAGTAATACAGTGATCCTAGACAATTCCAAAAGCCTCATGATGGAAAATGCTATCCACATGCAGAGAAAAAAACTATGGAGTCTGAATACAGATCAATGCATTATTTTCACCTTTATTTGTTGGGTTTTTGTTTGTTTTTCTTTCTCATTACTTTTCCATTTTGTTCTGATTCTTCTTTTACAACATGACTAATGTGGAAATATGTTTAATGTGATTGCAAATGTATAACCTATATCAAAGTGCTTACTGTATAGGGAAGGGAGAGAGGGAGAAAAATTTGGAACTCAAAATCTTACAAAAATGAATGCTGAAAAATATCTTTTCACATAATTGGAAAAAAATAAAATACTATTAAGTGAAATTTAAAAAGTGTTTCCTTTCTGGAGAAGCCCAAGCCTTTGGGGGTAGTACTGAAAACCTAAATAGGTCTTTAGGAGTAAAAATAGGGTCTGATGAGAACTTTTTGGTATTGTTTATTCAACAACCCCAAGTGTATTTATCTTCTTGGGGTGGGAGATCCAAAACACAAAGAGGCACTATGAGTCTTGGGGTAAAGGGATGCTATACAATCTTGTGGAAGATGTAGGCTTCCATGAGGATATCAACAATTTGTCCTGACAGTAACTCTGTGTTCAATTCTTTCTGAAGATACTTACTGTGAGTGGTTTCGTGTGTTTCTGAACTGGTTTACCTGTTATTTGTGCCCTTTGCATCTTCTAGATTTTCTATGAGGTGAAATAAAGGCTTCCACATACATTTGCTACCTTGGGTGCTTGTATGGGAGATACAGACCCTGTTACCCACATTTGGTGAAGCCTAGACATGATCTATATAATGGTGTCAAATTCAAATAGAAACAAGACCCTCTAAACCATACATAACAATCCCTGAGGACTGCATGTTGTTGGTTTTAAAAGGTCAAGTTATTTATGCTTTATTACATTTTTATTTATTTTGTTAAAGTTTTCTCAAATACATTTTATTTCTGATTCTGACAATACTCAAGAGTGTTGTAGCCTCATGAACTGTGTTTGCCACCTCTGATCTACATTTAAGCTATAAATGGATATTTTCCCACTTGGTGAATATGACCTTTTGAGAACCATCCTCAGGATCAAATTCAGTCCATGCGACTCCAGAGGCCAAGGCCAAGACCAAAAGAGGGTCACAGAGGAGCACAGATTTCATCCAATTAAATTTTTCTACATGAGGCAAACATCTAATTGAAAATCTGTTTGTACCACAAAAAGATACTGATCATAATTTAGGGTAGGATTAATACCTATTTTCAGCTTTCTGTCCTGGGTCCCTAAGTTGCAAGGAATTCTTATCCTGGGCTGTGGAATTGGTGACACAGTTCACAAAAGAAAATTTAGCTATTTGACTCATCCAAAGGTTGGAAAATATTGATCTACTTTCTCTCTTCATTTTTCAAATAAGGAAACTGAGATACAGATGGATGATTTATCTGAAGTCACCCAGACAAGTAATAGAGCTAGGACAAGGTCAAAGCCTCTTGACAACTAGTTCATGCAGTTCTCAAAGTCTAGGTTTTGCATTTTGCTTCCGTGTATCTAGATATTTTCATAAAGTCTGTACCTATAAAAATGATTTTCATTTTCAGTTATTGATTACTGGTGGGACATTGGGGTCATGGTATATAATATTTGCATATTTTATGCATTTATAAATTGGACAAACTGGAATGTGAAATGGTTATAGAATTCCCAGGTTCACCTATGATTCCATCTCTGTGAATTATGACTTCCATGAACCTGACCTAAGCAACCACTGACTTCATCCTTATCTATTTTCAAGATTTTATACATGGAAAAAAGTGTGGTCTGGTGGTTAAAACAAGAGGTCAGGACTAATATTTCTAAGATCTATCCTTGACTCTGAAAGTGACATATTCTATTGCTTTTGGCTAGTCATTCAACATTCAGGGTGTCAAGTTGCTATGTATAAATTACTCGTTTCTAACCACAAATCGCACATAAAACATCCATTATGTCAACTGCTGGCTATAATAGCAAGAATCTGAATAACAAATACTTTATTCTTTAGTTGTTTCATAGGCTTACTCTCCTAACTCCAACTCCTTGAAAAGTAGCGTGATGTACTCAAAACTATCACTTGCTTTCTTCGCTCTTTTGTCATCTTAGAAGCTACGATATCCCTTCTTGCTAAGCTAATCTTTCTACCATTGCTCTTCGTTACATGACATCCCTCCTCTTACAGTACATTGCTCTAATAATCACTCGTGTATATTTCTTTTATACCACAGCTCCCTTTATAACGTGACATATAACATAGGGTAAGAGTTGAAATTAAGGGATACTCATGGATCCCTTTAGCAATCTGGTAGACCCTTTCCCAGAATGACATTTTTAGATTCATGAAATAAAATATATAGAATTTTGAAGGAAATTAATGATACTAAAACATAATTTTCAATACTTATTTAAAAGTTCACAGACATCAGGTTAAGAGCCCATATTGTCTACACTGACATTTTTCCATCCTCCTAATATACATGGGCCTTCCCAGTCATAAAAAAGTCTTTCTTCCCTGTTATTTTCTTACTATTATTTTCTTTTTCCTCTCACTGCCAAGCTTCTGGGGGATAAAAAAAAATCTCTAATCAATGCCTCAACTTACTAGCTATCTACTACTCTCTCCTCAATCCCTTATAATATGATTTCCAAACCTACCACATTACTGCAACTGTTTCCAAAGACAACTCTTAAAATGAAATCCTCGTCACAAAATGAAAAGACTTTATCCTTGCCTTCCTTCTATTATCTGATAACATTAATCATTCCCTACCTTCTGCATCTTTTCTCCTCCACTAGCTTCCCAAGATATTGTACTCTAAACTTTTTTCTCTCTTGGATTAATGATCCCTACTCCCTTGAAAAGATCTTCAACTAACATGATTTCCTACCCCTTCATAATCAAGCCAAACTTACATGCTAGCCACACATAACATTCCATTTTCCACATACTTTGCACTGATATACTTTGCTCTTCATTACATGACATACCTCCTCTTACAGTACATTGCTCTAATAATCACTCGTGTATCTTTCTTTTATACCACAGCTCCCTTTATAACGTAACATATAACATATGTCACAATCTCTCTCCTCACATCCACCTCTTAAATACCCAGGTTACTTTGTTTCCTTTATGCAAACTTTTTATGGCCTCAGTTATTAATGTTCTCTCCCTCTTCGAATTACTATTTATTGTTGTATATAATTTATATGTCTTTTATGTGTATTGAGTCAAGATGATGAGCCCCATTGACAGCAGGGGCTGAGTTGTTTTTCTCTTTGTATCTCAGTCTGGAGCACTTCTACTTTCCCAGGTTTTGTTTTGTTTTGTTTTTAATTTAGTTTACCTATTACTCCCCTCCACAGGATCTGTGGTCCAAACAGACTAATCTACATGGTATTCCTTAGACAGAATACTCTATTCTCTATCTTCCCACTGGCTGTTACTGATGCTTCCCCATCACATCTAACCTCTCAGAAATCCTGGCTTCCTTCAACACTAGCTCAAGGGTCAGCTTCTTAGTAACAATAAAGCCTTTCCTACCTTGTACCGCCACCTTCACTGATACTTTACTCTTCTATGTTCCCCTGTACTTGATTTATGTATTTTTCTCTATGTACATTCTATTGGAATGCTATCTCTTGAGCGCAGGGACTGTTTCATTTTTTTGTATTTGAGACAGCTAGATGGTACGGTACATAGAACACTGGGCTCTTCATCAGGAAGCCCTGGGTTGAAAACCAACCTCAGACACTTGGTAGAGTAAGCCATTTAACCTCACTTAACCTCTGTCTGTTTGGGTTTCCTCAACCATAAAATGGGGAAAATAATAACACTTACCTTCCAGGGTTGTTGTGAGAAACACAATCCCTGGCACATGGTAGGTGCTTAATAAATGTTCATTCCCTTCCTTCCTTGTAACTCTAGTACTTATCATAGTTTCTTGCACATAATAGATGCTACATTTGTTGAACTGGATTCAATAACACATTAACCCTGAAAAAACAAAGCTACTGGAGGTCATGAGATGATCAAATGAATGAATATGACATAACCACTATGGTCAGAATTAAAAATAATTCTTTAATGGATTACTGTCAACCTCAAATGACATATCAGGGAAAATTAGTCATGGACTATGTTATATAAATTTGGCATTTAAGTATACAGTCTATAGAAGGGCAGAGAAAGAACAAGAATTTGAAAACAATACCAGATTATTAGTGTAAACATGGCAAAGCCGGGGAGACCTGGATTCTAATCTTGCCTCTGACACTTACTAACTTTATGAACCTGAGCAAATCACTCATCCTCTCAAGTCTCTAGTCAGCTCTCTAAGACTATAAATTTTAGAGAGAGTGTCAACCTGTATTGGTAGGTAGAGTTTGCTCATCTGGGAGTTCCCTATGTCAAGGAAATCACAGTTTCTGCCCCTATCCCTATGTTAAATTGCTGCTATTCAACTCAAATATTAGCCACTGCAGATAGTCAACATGCACTTGCCATCATTATCACTCTCCCTTCACTTAATGACACAATCTATCCTTCAGCCATCGTGTTTTATCACCTCAGCCCTCATCAGCATCTCTATATAGCACCTTATATTTTAATATATCATAAACAGATGTCATAAAATATTTAATGAATGAAACAATAATCACTGACCATTGGTCTCTGATATTTTGCAGGTTGCCATATAGAAGGAGAGGGAAATTAATTTTTAAACCTAGAAATTACTATAATGATGACAATAATAAGAAATGAAATGATAATAGAATATATATATATGCATATATGTATATTTTCAGTGTGCTTTGTATACGTTACCATCCCTGTCATATGTTATAATTATTCTAACTACAAAACTCCATTGTTCTCCTTACCTGCAATGCTCTTCTGTCTCCCCTCCACTTATTCAAATATTTCTCATCATTCATTCTTCAATATTTGTTAAGAACTAACAATATGAAGGTGCTGTGGGAATATAAAGATAAATGAGATGTGATTTCTAATCTCAAGATGCTTACAGTCTAGTAAGAGACTTATAACCTAGTGAGGGCTCAACTGAAATCTCACCTGTCCTGCGTGATTTTTCATAGCACAAAGTCTTTTGATCCCCTTGTCCTTGGAACTCTGATATCACTTATTGTATGGTGTATATATAACTCATTTCATTACATGGTTCTAATAGTACCATGCATCATTACTTTGCACTGCATAGATCTTGTCTTCCCAACTAAACTGAGCATTTGGGACATTAGGAGCTTTCTTTTTGGCTTCTCGTTTGTACATTCCTCAGATGAATGCCAGTCTATGTACACAGTGTTTTGTTGGGAAAATGCATCTCATGGTTGAAGACTCCATAAAGAATTGAATCATATAGACTGGACTCCTCTGAGCAATACAAGGTTAGAAGACAACTATAAAAGATTCATGATGGAAAGGGACTGTCACAGGCAGAGAAAGAACTATGGAGTCTGAATGCAGATTGAAGCAAACTACTTGCTCTCCCTCTTTTGTGTTTTGTTTTATTTTGTCCCTCCTTTCTCATTGTTCACTCCATTGGTTATAATCCTTCTTTACAACTTGATCAATGTTTAATGTGAAGGTATCTGTAGAACCTATATTTGATTACAAGCCACCATGGGATGAGGGGGGAGGAAAGAATGAGGGAGAAAATTTGAAACTCAAGGGGTTGTGGAACTGAATGCTGTAAACTAAAAGTAAAGAAATATTTTTTAATAGAATTGAATCATAACTGGGAGATTCATTATTAAGTTTTTAGTAGTGGTACCTATTCTCAACAGCAGATTCAGTGGGCAATTTATCTTTGCTATTACGTCTTTTCCCAAAGGCTATATTTTTGGGGGGGGTGGTAGGAGATTTATTTCTTCAATGTATAGAAATGCCAGTGAAGAAACTCCCTCCAACTGATGCAGAAATGAAATTACTCTTTGACATACAGTTTTAGAGAGTTATCTCAGGCACTAAGAAGTCAAGTGACTTGCCCAAAGTCACATAGCTACCACTATTATACTGTCAGGGACAGGACTTGAACTCATCTTTCTCACTTAAAGAGGGGCTTGTTGTCTAGTACCTCACACTGCTTCACAACAAATGATATAAAATTATTAATGCATTAGCAATTGTAACCAGGTTGGAAATATCCAACTAATTTAGAGTCCTAGTTTTTGGAATTTTAAGATTTTTCTTAAAGTTTAAAATATAGGTAAAAATTCTTTGAAAATAAAACTTTTCTTTTGTTCTTGTAAATCTATTTCCTCCTACCTAGAAATCAGTTTTGACTTCCCTGAAACTTGTCTCTTCTAACACTTATCTCTTAAAATCACATAGCAAGTTTGTATTTAAAAAAACACATGATTTGCTATTATAAGAAAGTTAAAAACATGCTATAAATTTCACCCTGACCCAGGAGACATGCTCCTCCCTCTGATTTTTATCTCTTGAGCAATTTGGGCCCCAAGGAAGGACAGTCAAGGAATGAGTGAATGCTTCACAATGAATCTAGAAGGAAAAAGACCATATCTATGTATATACATATATATGTACATAAATATACACACATAATAATTAGAAGCCAAACAGGTTTAGGAAAGCATAACAGTAAATCAAGACAAAGTCAGTCTTGTTTTTGTCTTTGAATCCCCAGTGTCTAGTACAGTGCCTTGAACATTGTTGGTTTTTAATTTATATTTGTGAATTGAATTTAATCAAAATACAAGAACCTATTTGTACAAAAATATTTATAGCAGCTCTTTTAGTGGTGGTTAAGAATTAGAAATAGAAGTGATGCCCATCAATTGGGGAATGGCTAAACAAACTGTGGTATATGATTGGTTTGGATTTTTTTTTTCTTTTCATAGGGGCAGCTGGGGGTAAGTGACTTGTCCAAGGTCACATTACTAAGTGATAAGTGCCTGAGGCTGGATTTGAACTCAGGTCCTCCTGACTCCAGGGCTGGTGTTCTATTCACTTTGCCACCTAGCCACCCCTGGTGATATATAATCGTAATGGAATATTATTGTGCTGTAAGAAATGACAAGCATGATGATTTCAGAAAAACCTGTAAAGACTTAAGCATCAACTGATGCATAGTGAAGTGAACAGAACCAGAACACTGCACACATTAACAGCAATAATATTCAATAAAGAACAGTGGATGAGTTAGTATGCTCAGTAATACAATGATCCAAGACAATCACAAAGGACTAATGATGAAGCATACCATCCTTTCCCAGAGAAAGAATAGATATTGACTGAATACAGACTGAAGCATGTTATTGTTAACTTTCTTTATTTCAGGTTTTGTTTTTCCTTTTATCTGAGTCTTCTTATATGAAATGATTAATATGGAGATGGTTTACATAACTACATGTGTATAATCTATATCTGATTGGTTACCCATAAGGGAAGGCAAAGGGAGGGAGCGTAGAATTTGGAACTCAAACTTTAAATGCTAAAAATGTTTTTAAAAATTAAATATGATCAATTGCAGGGGTGGAGGAGTAGAATGGGGAAAGAGAGAAGACAGACTGAAAACCAACTTACTTAATAATATTTCTAAGAAAAGTATGAAAATGGGATTTGTCACTATTTTTGTATATTCTATGTGCATGGCACATCATGCCTTGATTAGCACTAGGAACTTCATAGGCCATTGAGTCCAATTGCTTCATTTTTCAGATGAGAAAATTAAAGCATAGAGATGTTAAGTGACTTGCCTAGAGTTATTTATGGAAAGTACAAGATGTGCCTAGGTTCTTTTGACTCCAAGTCCAGTGCCCTGTCTACCACAGCACCACACTGCCACTCTAATCAATAATGGTGAAATTGGGTTAAGATTACAAACCCTGCTGTGAAGTATACTGCTACTCTTTTTTAAATTCCTCTGAGATCTTAAAATCTCGAACATACTCATCTACAAAGAAATTGATTCAGAATTTGAAATCTACCTTGATGGCAGCCAACCCTCACTTCACCAGCTGGGTCTGGAATATCTAACATTTCCCATTTATCTGAATGACTTAAGAACCTAAAGTACTTTCTGCTAGAGAGAAAGGATAGTCCAGATACCTTTATCCTACAACATACTTATTTCTGCAACTCATTTACAAAAGGGAAATGAAAGTATTTTACTCTCCCTTCTTTCTTACCAATGTCTTTGGAACTACCCCTGGGGGAAGGGGAATTCTGCCTATGGTAGGAAGAGACGAAGATACTGCCCATTTAAAGTAGTCCTATTCTGCTTCTCTTCTCTTCTTTGTCTAACTACTTGAGGTTCATTCTAAATCAACCAAGAACAAGTTTTCCTGTATGGTAGAGAATTTGCCTTGGGTAAATATCACTTTGGGTAGTGAAGGGGTTCATGGAAATTTTGATACAACCATGAGATTCTGGAGTGCTTTTGGTTTTCTCTGTAAGGAGTTTCAGTTTCATAGCATCAGAGATGGATAGTGACAGAACAGTATCAGAGAATCCCTTGTGATTCCCCGGTCCTACTTTTTCACCTCAAGGTCCTGGCCACATGATGCTTCACTGACATTTACTGATACCCCTCGATAATTTCCTTACCTTCCCCTTACATGATATTACACCTTTGCTTTATAAATACCCAAATGGCTCACTCTTACACAAACAAAATATAAGAAATGAAACTCTACTCTAAAGGAAAGGAAGGAACTCCCACACAACCTAGTTTCTTTAAACAGTACTTTGCAGTATGAGAAGTTGTGAGATAAAGTCTTACTGTTTCAAGTGAAGGACCACTTCTAGGTCACAAAAGGAAAAAATAGGCAAAGGCTCATAAATGAAAAGCATACAAAGTAGGTGAGGTGAGGGAGGCAACATCAAAATGGTAAAGCACTAAGCAGAGATAACTCAAAAACAAAAATCACATAGAGCAAGGCATCTATCTACTCAAGACCAAAAAGTTAACAGTTCTATGACCACAATCTTCAATGAGGTGAATAATGAAATGAGAAGTGACCTTTTAACATTAGTTAATGGTGATTGGGCAACCTTGCATTGTGCTACTTGCACTTTCTCTGAAGGTGTGAAAAATTTGTGAATTCATTAGTTTGGGAACTCTCTTCACCTATTTAAGATAGTACCCCCTCTATACCTTTTCATAAAGTAAGATTCTTCTTGTTTTCCTATAAATCCTCCATAGGGGATTTTCTTGACTTTTACTCTGCCTTCTTCTAGATCTTTATACTTCCAGAGCCATAAGGGAATGAATTCCATCTAGTCTAATCCCTTCATTTTACAAATGAGGAAACCGAGGACAAAGAAGGTCAAATGATTTACCCAAGGTCATACAAGTAGTAATAGAGGTAACTTGTCCTTTGGCCTCTGAACCAGGGCTGTTTCTAAGCATATACCACACTGTCTCCTTTCTTCTACCATCTCTGGGGTAGCAATGAATAACTTGTTGTCTTTCTGTTGTCTCTTATTTTCATGACATGACCATGCCCCATAAGTTCTTGTATGCTGCTCTATCGGTTATATTCTATAACCTGCTAGAAAGGAGAACAAAGATAAGAAGAATGGGATAAAGGTAAGAATAGAAGGGAGATTGTATTCCACAAATATTCAGGTTTATAATTAAAATGTAAATAGAATACAGTATACATTTTGTATCTTTACAAGCTCTGAATGGAGTATGAACTGTCTAAGGAAACAAAGGAATAAAAAAAAAAAAGGAAGTAGAAAAGAAAAAAAAAGAAAAGCTAAACATCTCAGGTGAGCAAATTTGTGACCCTAGGTTTCTGGTAGTTTTTTTTTAGGGACTTATTTGTCCCAGATAGCTAATTGTTCTCCATTCCTCTAACACTGCAAATCTCAAAATGTGGCATAGATAGTAACTAAACATCTTGCCTTATAAGAAAATGAAGACCTTAGGGAAACATTTTTATAGTCAATTTTTTTTCTTTTTTTTGGAGGGGGAAAGGCAGGGCAACAGGGGTTAAGTGACTTGCCCAAGGTCACACAGCTAGTAAGTTTGAATTCAGGTCGTCCTGACTCCAGGGCCGGTGCTCTGTTCACTGCACCACCTAGCCACCCTACAGTCAAATTTTTAGTCACTGAGTAACGAAAGGAGTTTTGTTTTTCATTTCCAATGTAACCTAAAGAAAAGCAGAACTAAATTAGGACATAGATTTAATAAAAAAAAGTATTGATGTTCAGTTAGCTCAATTTTTTACAAGCCAAACCTCAAGACATAGAGATCAATGCTCCCACAATCTCTCTGGATTTGATTTCCTCTAATTGCCTTCTACATCCCATTTAAACATTAATATTCATGCAGACACCTTGACTTTCACCTTGTTAGTGAAGCCTTTGAACCTTCTGAAACCATGCCCTGGGAACTCAGCCCCAGGGCCTATTCATTCTTCTTTTTAAGGTGGGGAGGTGGAGGTGAGTAAATGCAAACATTGGAAGCCCACACTTTACCCAGCCAGACGCTGGATCAGATGATTCCTCACATTCTGTTCAGCCATGTACCTATCTTGTTGCTATCTTCCTTTCTGCTGCTGTATTCCCTTTCCGGCTCTTGCTCTGGGAACAGAAATCAAACCAAAACTGCTGTTGCTTATGGAAGACCTTAAATAACTGTCCTATGGCATCACTCACCATCCTGCTACTTTCCAGACAAAAGCACCCTTCCTGATCACTTTTTCCTATATGTATTTTCCCACCCTATTAGAATATAAACTTATTGGGGGTAAAGATTGTACTCCTTTAGTATTTGACTCCCAAGTACTTAACGCAATGCTTGGCAAATAGTAACCACTTAATAGATGCATTTAATTATAATTCATGCTTTGATTCATTTTCACCTTTCATACCTTTGATTAAGCAGTCAAATACAACCATGATTGGGCCCTAGTAGCTGTCTAAAAATTGTGCTAAATACTGTGAGGGACAAAAGAGGAATAAGTCACTTTTTCCTGCCCCATAAGGTTTAGCAATCATTTTAGGGAGAGAACATTAACACATATGAAAATTATCTCATTTTTTGGTCCTAAACAGGGGTTTAAGTAGTGCATGGAACTCCTGGTGTTTTAATTTCCTCTATAGATGCACATCAGTGATAAACTCCGAATAACAGCTAATATCTAATATTTATTTAGTGTTTTATAGTTTGCCAAACATTTTACATAGGATCATGGTTAAATTACCTCATTTGATCCTTACAATGACCCTGTGAAATAGGGACTCTTGTTATCCTAATCTTGTGTAGGTAAGGAAATTGAGTTAAGTGACTTGGTGAGAGTCACAGAGTTAGAAAGTATCTCAGGTGATATTTAAATTCAGGCCTTATTGATTCCACATCCAGGACTTTATCCTCTCTTCTAGGTTGCCTCCTATGTAACTAATAATTCTAGAGTTGACTGAGGCACTGAGAAGTTAAGTAACTTTACCAAGATCACACAAATAGTATGTGAGATCTAACACAAAGGACTTCTTAATCCAAAGGTGAGTCCTGGACCTACTATCTAACACTGCTGGGGATGGAGGAAAAAAAATAAACAGAATAAAGTGTGTGTATAATTAACAGCCAAATTATATGTCATAGATAAGGGCATACTGACTCAGGAAAGTCAGTTGTTAAATTTTCACTGTGAGTTTACAACTTGGAAATCAGTAAATGCTACAAATTGGTATTGGATTTATTGTTTTGTTGATTATCTAGATTTAAGAAAGTTAATGAGAAAAGGTTAATAATGCAGATTAAATCTAAAAGTGTGTCATGTGCATTTTTTGGAGGGGAGAGCCAGTTGCTAAACATTTCTTAGCACTTTATGCTTTAGGGTTTTTTTTTTTCTTCTTCCAAGTGTTCCAGGATTTGGTGAACAAGTCTATGTTCAGCTTCTCTATCTCAGTCGTGATTTTAAAGACACTGTTTACGTACTTTACACACTTTGTCTTTACAGGCTGGCAAATGTTAACCTTCTTAATCTATTTCCATCCAGCAACTCTCATTAATGTTTCAGTGAGTCTATCATCTCAATGTATACACTCCTTCCAACAGTGCAGACAAAAATGCACAAATGTTGTCTGTGTCTTCAAATAAACAGAGGCAGCAAAGTGTAAAAGATAGAGAGTTGTCGGAAAGATTTGGCTTCAAGTCCCTCTCTGACATGTACTAACTGTGCGATCCTGGGCAAACCATTTCACCTTTCAGTGCCTTAGGCACAGTTCAAAGACTACATGTCATTTGTTAAGTGCAGCTGTACAATGGTAGAAGGGGTTTCTCTGTTAAAAGTTTCTTATACCAATGAAACCATAGTTTTATTAAACTAAACACACACACACACACACACACACACACACACACACCATAAAACGCTACACAGAGGACCTTGCTAGTATGCTGGAGAGGCCCTTTAGACCTCTTTGAATTCTTGAATGCAAATACAGCATCCATGCTGGTGATCCACTATTCTTCCCTTTCATTCACTTTTATAGTTCATTCTCCTGACCAGCCCACTGCTTTGTTGTTTTTTTGTTTTTGTTGTTGTTTCCTAATCATAACTATCCTGGATGATGTCTTTTATTCCACTTCTTGACGCACACAAGTTATGGTTGCTAATATGCTGTAACATACATCTTCCCCCCACTTCCGTCCTGCCCCCCCC
>NW_027185816.1:0-12057 GCF_028583685.1 Petaurus breviceps papuanus | reverse complement strand
GCCACCAGCCAGTGTCACATAATTTTAATCATTTCCATGTGGGATGGACAGGAGTTCATCAGTTTCTATCACCATGATGGCACTTAACAGGCAGCACCTTTGTTACTTTTTAGAGAATGTCCTGGCTTTGTTGGTTAGAGACCTGTACTAAAGAAGTCACCAAAGATATGAGGCGGGCCAGGCAACTACATTCTACTCCACATTCCCTGTATTAACCTTTTGCTTGGGTCAATTACACTCTCTCTCTCTCTCTCTCTCTCTCTCTCTCTCTCTCTCTCTCTCTCTGTCTTTTTATCTCTCTCTCCCCCTCCCTCCCTCTCTCCCTCTCTCTCTAAATATGTGTGTATAGATATGTAAAATAGCTAGTATTTATACAATATTTTAAGGTTTGCAAAGAGCTTCACATGTGTAGATGTACATGTATGTATATATAAATAATACATATATGTATACATATAGATATATAAATGTATACATATAGACATATACACACACATATATATTCTACATACTCTCCTAATAATTCTGGCAGGTAGGAGCTATTATTATCAGCATTTTACAAATGAGGAAACTGAGGCAGAGAGTTTTTGAATGACAAAGTCACACAGCTAGTGTCTCATCACAATGAGGCACCGTTGGAAAAGTGACTCTGAGTTCATGTCTTCAGCCTTGGATTCAGAAGGATGTGGCAAGCATTTATTAGACACCTACTATGTCCTAGGCACTGTGTGTACACAGAGTGATTGACATTCAACAGTATTCAAGGTAAAGCTGACCCGTTTTCCTAGGATCTTATGGTGGTGGCAGCTGGATTAGAACCATGGTTAGATCTTGGTGACTAGCTCCATCCTGAATTGTTGGACTGTAGGACTAAGACTGTGAAGAGTGATGAACTCACCTGCTGCATCTTTGGAAAGTTTTCTGTAGCCACCAGGGGCATTTTAGGCTTCACCAATGATATCAGCCTGTGTCAGACTGCTATTATTTCACTGCATAGTCAGAATTCCTTAGAGAACTTTACAAGTCAGTGATCTAAGCCCAGGTAACAAACTGGAAAACACCCAATCTGGCTTTCTGCAAGGTTTGCCGGAGTCATCATAATTTACGAGGGCAGCCTAAATTCGGGAGCCTTATTAGTCCTTAGCCTTCATCTCAGCAGCGATACTGCGGCTATAGAGATGGCAGGGGTGTTCACCTCCTCCCATTGCAGGGGGGGCTAATAACCACCTCACCCCACATTGGAGAAAGGAGGTGGCTCAGAGGTTTATGGAAGCCCTTTAGCACAGGACCATCATTCATCACCCTTCACAAAGTCAATGTAGAAAGCCATGACATCACATCCAGTGGCTGCTTCTGTAAAAGAGAGAAGCCTTTCCATTTCATCTGCCCAGGACTTGGTCACAAGTTTTCCTGCAGGTTTCCAATCATAATACATAAAATAGTCACACAAATCACAGAATACCAGAGTTTGACAGACCCTCTGGGACCATAATAATATGACTAGCTAATGTTAAGATAGCACAATAAGGTTAGCAAAGCCCTTTCCATTATTCCAATGATACCCATGACAACCCTGTGAGGTCGGTGATATTATTGCTCTTATTTTATGGATGAGGAAACTGAGGCTGAGAACTTAGGTCTAACTGGCAGGATTTGAACTCTGGTTTTCCTGTCTCCCAGTGCAGCCCTCTGTCTGCTATACCACCTAGCAGAACACCCTCTATGACATCAAGGACAAGTAGTAACCCAGCCCCTGCTTGAAGACATTGAGTGAAGGGGGACTCAAGTCCTTCCAATTGGTCTTGAGATTCCTCAATTACTCAGTTTCCTCCTGAAATTAAATCTAAATCTGCCTTTCCAAATTCTATGCTTGCTCGTGGTTTTCTCCACTGAGCTTAAACAGACCAAGTCTCATCCCTCTTCACCACTGACAGTCCTCTAATATTCAGAGAAATTCCTCCTGTGCCCTATAAATCTCTACTTCTCCAAAACAAACATCCCTAAATCCTTCACATCATAGAAGTGTGATGTGATTTCAAGGCTCTTCCCACCCTAGTTGCTTGCCTCTAGGGCTTTCTAGATGATCACTGTCTTTCCTAAAATGGGACATCCATATACGACCACAGTTTTCCACTTGTAGCTTTGACAGAGATACTGGTAAGTTAGAATGTGACTATGTCTTCCTTCTAGTGTCTGTTTCCTCCCAAAGACTATCTCCTCCTTCCTTCTCCTGGGCTATGTAGTTCTTAGAATGTCTCAGGTGCCATTAGCTTTTTTGCTGTTTCATACTATTGACTCATATTGACCTCACAGTATACTTAAACCACAGGAATTTTTTCCCGTTAGGAAGGATAGTTTACCCACACTTCCCCCATCTTATTTACACATGCTAAGTATTTTTGTTTTGTTTTGAGGGGGAATTTGAGTCTAGGAATTTACAGTTACCCCCCCCCCCCCATTAAATCCCATTGAAGATCCCACCAATGATTCCAGTCAGTGGAGATATTTTGCTGACTTTCATTCATTCAAGTCTTCTATGCTTTCAGGCAAGTCGATGAAAATGTGAAACAGCCAACCACAGATTCATAGGAAGCTCCAAGAGAGACTTCCCAATAATGAATGGACCTGAGTTTGAGCCCTACCTCAACTTGAACTAGTTACATGAACTGGAGGAAGTCTCTTAATTCCTCAGCTTCAGTTTCCTCCTCTATAAATAGATCTTCCTCATAGCATTGTTGTGGGTATAATCCATCAAGTGCTATATAACTGTGAGCTCTTTTGTCTTATTATCATCAATCATTTCTAAATTCACCTATCTGTACAACTCCTTAGCCCATATCTTGTCCACAAGGGTAGTGGACTCTACATCAAGAGTTTTTGCTAAAATTTAAAGTTCTATGTCTGTCTAAGGCTAAGATTTGATTATTGAATAAAGACAGATGACATCACCCCAAAATGTCTTGTGATTGACTGAATCAGATATGCCTCTTGGCCAATGTAGGGGATGACAAGACGACATGGTATTATGCATTCCAGCAACTTTACCTAGCCCCTGTAAGGGAATGACTAGGGAAAAGGGAGAGAATTTCTCCCCACCTCCAACCATTCCATACAATCAGGAATCTAAGAGTTGCTAAGGTCTCAGCAGAGGTCCCATGAGTGACTAGCATCAGTAATCCTGACCACTGGAGCACTAGAGATGGCTGACAGAGGACATAGCTACAGACAGATGTAGAAAACAGCCATCCAAGATTATAGCAGCCTAGTGACAGAGAGATGGGCTGAGTGTGGACTCTCTGAACCCAACAGAAAGTGACGACCAACGGGAAAGTCATGAGGCTTTAAAAAAGGGACTTCTATTAAACAAAAACTGAATCTTTGGCCCTAAGTGTTCTCTTCATATGTGCCTCACTATCATCATGCTCTCCCCAAGGACCTTGTGTACACAGGGGAAGGTGAACCCCCAGCTTGTCAGAAACGTGTGTTTTTGTTTTTTGGTAATTACTGCTCTTGCTGTACTTCCTATTAAACCTGATTTTCTAAAAATTACTCAATTACTCAATGATTACTCAATGGGGAGTACACCGGTGGGGGCTCATGAATATCAGTTCTAGAAGCCATAATAGCTCAGGGTTACCCCTGGAATGCCATGAGGAGAAGGAGTCAGCTGCTTTCTGGGGCCCTCAGCCAGTTAGGTGACTAGGAGAAAAGAGAAGTAGCCCAGAGTGGGTGTTATCTATTCAAATGTGGATCATAGTTTCCAGCTCACACCTATAACTGTATCACAGCAAGGAGTTCCCTGTATGAAAACTCCCTCTGCTTTTGTAGGTTTATAAGTCATTTGTAACTTATAGCCTTAGAAAGGAGCTGGGGCTGCCATAGCCAGCTCTCTCACTCCCTGACTATTTTGCATTTACCTGATTAAGTTTATCCTCTATGGATTAGTATGTTTGTACTGTTTCTCTTAATAGATGATAAGTTCCTGGAGGGCAGGGCGTCTCATTCTCGGTGTCTAGTGCCTGCCTAATAGTGCTAGGAGGCATGCGCACGATTGGTTGATAGCCAGCTACAAACACTCCCTTTCTTGCCCTGTTGCAGTGACATTGCCTGGGTTCTGCTCCATGGTGCTTGGAGTGACAGCAAGATTCCTTTGGGACCCCAGGACACACATGTGACTGAAAGTCAGTGGCCACAGGCAGGAGGTTTTGTGATGGCCTAATGAGGACCAAGAACTCTGGAAGACTCACATCACGGGACACCATCTGGCTCAATGTTGACCTAGTGCCAAGCCATCAAGTCACCAAAATACCCAATTGGAGACTCTTCTTTGCTTGAAAAGCATTGCCACACACAAAGTGAATAGCTTCCATTTCAGACAGTTTCCCCATCACCGGGTCAGGGAAATCCCACGTCATCAACTCTGCACATCATCAGCCCCCAAGAATTCTGACTTTGCCAAGCTTTGGGGCTTGCACCATGATTATGGACATCTCTGATGGCTCTCACGGGGCAGTGTGGTGCAAAGAGACTTGATCAAGGCGTCTGGAGCCCCAGTCCTGGCTTTGCCAACATCCCTCACGGGCAAATCATCTCTTTTCTCTGAGCATCAGTTTATCTGCCTGTAAAATGAGAAGCTGAGAGTAGATGATGTCTAAGGTGTAGCTCTGACAGTCTGTGGTTCATGAGAATCTGGGGTCTGAATAATAATGAAAGTAGCGACATTGCTACAAAACCTTAAGGTTTGCAAAGACTTTTACAAAGACGATCTCTGATCCTCACAACCATCTTGAGAGACGTATACTACTATTATCCCATTTTACAGATGAAGAAATAGGGGTGAACAGAGATGAAGTGACTTGCTCAGGGTCACACAGCTAGACCATGTAGAGGCTGGGTATGAATTCAGGTCTTCCTGATTCCAAGTCCAGAGCTCTAACCACTGTATCCCCCAGGCACCTCCATAAATAGTACCATTATACCTGGAGTTGGGATCTGGGTCTGAGAGGCAGTGTGCTGTAATGGAAGGTGAACTAGGGCTGGCATCCAGGGAAGAGGTTCCCATCTCACAAACAGGGTTGCCTGCCCTCAGGTAACATCACTTTGGATAAGTCTTTTGCTCAGCTAGAGGCCTATGATTAGGCACTGCATCTTCCCTAGACCCTCTGGCTCTGAATCAGTGACTTTGGGATAAGTTGAGATTGCACAAGGTCATCCCCTAGCTGTGTCCCTATGTCCAGGAGGCTCTGGGAAGTGAGAGGATTGTCCATTTCAGCAGCAAATTGGTCACTCTGATGACTTGGGCTCCTTCCCTGCCTCTTCCAATCTGGGATGCCGACGATGGGAGCAGTGGGCACAGGGCAGAGGGCGGCACAAAGCAGGCTCAGAGAATGGCTCACTCCAGGAAGGGGTGGGGGAGGTCCCAGAAATAGTCAGCCACCCTCTGCCACAGACACACACTGGCTAGGTCTCAGGGGAGAGGGGCTCCTGGCTGGCTGGCTGGCAGCGGATGCTGCTCACACAGGGCCAGGGACTTGGCTGGCAGCAGAGGGGTGGGGGTGGAGGAAGGAGGGGCACCCAGGCAAAGACAGCTCAAACAACAGGGACATTCAGGGCAGCCTTCCTCATCCCAGTGGAAAGCTACAGCATGTTCATGCTGTCCAGTCCAGACTTGGCTGGGACGTGACTCTCTCTCCTTATAAGGCAGCAGCACTCAGAGATTCTGTGCCTTCCAGGACACAGCAGCCCTTGTGATGGTTGTGATCAGGTCTCCCCCAAGCCTGGTATCAAGGGATTGAAAGAGGAATTTCCTAGAGCTTGGCCATGGGTCTAAAGCCACAGAGAGGCTCCCTCCCCACTCCCTAACACCCCTGAATGACGAGGGGTGGGGCAGAGAATTTGGCAGGGTCCTAGGCCTCTGCAATTGGCCTCCACATCCTAGAGAACCTTCGCCGTCCTGGAAATACAGTGAAATGTGTCAAACCCTGAGAAAGTGAGCCTGGGGCAAAGGGGCCCAGGAGACCAAACCCATTTTTTGGGGTGGGGCGGGTATGTGTGTGTGTGTGGAGTGGGAAACGAGCTTTCTTTCATCCTCCTCACTCCCTGGCCAGACCCCCTGTCTTCTCCGATCTCCTCCAGCACTCCTGGGATCCCGGTGGGCCAGAAGCAGAGAAACCAGGGCCTTGTCGGGGACACAGCAGGGCTGGCCACTTTCCTTTTCCCTAGTGGCCAGACAAGAATCATAGGAGATTCAGAAGGAGAAAACCACAGCTTTAGGACTTTCTACCTGGGCCAGGCCAGTCAGTTGTAGCTCTTGGGGAGAGACTTCAAAACTTGGCGGGGAAAGCAAATGACAACCTTGCCAAGGGAGCCTTCTCAGGCTGGCCCAGGAGCTGAGATGCCAGTCAGGGCCCCTCCTTTGAGGCTCCTCCGGAGCCCAGGTGCCTGTCTGCTCGGGGATGCTCAGGTAGTTGAGTGGAAGGTGCCTGGTTGGGGAGGCAGAAGACCCAGGTCTGAATGCTTGCTCTGCTACTGAATCCTTATTAGACCTGGAGCAACTGCTCTGGGACTCAGTTTCTCTATTTGTAAAATGAACTCTAGATCTAGACTTCCAACAGCCTACACATTCTGATCTAGGTTAATTTCCTGGTTCTGCCACTTACTACCTGTTCAAACGAGATAATATTTGTATAGAGTATCTGGCACATAGTAGGCACTTAATAAAGGCTTCTTCCCTTCCCACCCACTTTCCTCTCCTTACTCCACCTCCCCTTGTCTCACTGACCTTGGGCAAGTTAAACTTCTCTGGGCTCCAGGTTCATAAGATGAAGGGGTTGGACCAGTTGGCTTCTGAGGTCTCTGTCAGCTCTAGACACGATCTGATGTGTGCCCTTAGGAAAGTCACCCCATTTCTCTGTGACTCAGTTTCCTCCCCTTTAAAATGATGCAACTAGATGACCTCCTCTAGCTCTGGAGGGCTTTATAACTGTCAAGCTTTTATTATAATCCTAGATGAAATCAAGAGAAGAGAGTTAACTGCTCCACTTGGCCCTGGCTGAAGAGGGAGTGGCCTCTCCCAGACCTGGGTTTAAGCGGATGGGGGCCAGGGATGGTACAGCCCGGTGAGCTCTGGCCACAGATGGCCCTCAGCCTGGGAAGTCCGGAAGCCCCAGCTGCCCTTGGGAGCTTCATCAGGAGACAGGAGGAAGGGACCTGGAGGGGCTTGCTTATTTCCCTTCTCCCTTTCATCCCTTTCTCCAGGCTCGGTTCTGAAACCTAATTGGCAATCTCCCTCGGCTGGGAGTTGTCAAAGTGCCCTAGGTGGAAAAGCCAAGCGTTGGAGATAGGATCTCGTCTGCCTGAGTCTGTCCTTTGTCAAAAGGCCAGCTTCCAAACACCTGCATTTATCTCCAGGTGGCTGACAAACAGATCTGGCTTAGCCTTCCCTCTCCACTCCCCTCTGGATATCTGTTCCCACTGTAGCCTTCCCAATTTCATGGGCCATCGCTGCCGTTTTCCTCCTAACCCAGCTCCCATGTGCTCTGAAGAGGCAGCCTGCAAGTCATGGGCAGAGGACGGGACTTAGGGTCAGGAGATATCAGAGTCTGACTAGCTGTGTGACCCTCTCTCTCTCTTCAGTTTCCTCATCTGTAAAATGGGGAGCAAATGAACAAATTTGTTATTAAAGCACCTGCTAGGAACTGGGGGATGCAAAAATGGCAATCCTTGCTTTCACTCTACTGGAGGGAAAGGATATGTTTGCAAAGACATAAATGATAATAAATGAAGCAAATGACTTTGAGGTGGGCAGGTGGAAAAGTAGCAATGTGAGAAATCTGGAAAGACCTCTTGCAAAAGGTGACCATTGGAATGAACTTTCAAGAGGTGCAAAGGAGGAGGAAGAGCATTCCAGGCATGGGGCACAGTAGAGGCAAAGAGGTGGGCGGTAGGATATGGGGGGTGGAATGGGAGTGTTGGAACCTACCTTTCCAGGGTTGGGGCATAGACATATGAGCTGTTATTATTGCTTTACGTTGGTTCTGTTGAAAGCAAAGTTGGAATCTTAAGATGAAAGATTGTCCTGGAGCACCTATACTTTCTTTGCTCCATGGTTCCAAGGTAACTTCTGGCAGCAGAGCCCAAGGTCCCAGGAACTGCGAGAGCAGGTGGGTCAAAGGTCTCTCGTTCAGCTGGAGGAAGAGGTAGGTCCTTCATCTTCTACCACCAACATGAGCATAGAGGCAGGTCAAGCAGGTACCAGGTACCTCCAGAGAGTTCTTATTCCAGCTCATATTTGTTTGGAGCCATGAAGCAATGACTGAATCGTTCTCACAGCTCTGACTTTGTCTTTTCCCCTGGAGGGGTGGCTTGTGATAGGGTGGCAAATCACACCAACCCTGGACCTCAGCCCACAGCATAAGAGGCAGTCAAATTAAGGATGGGCTGCTCGTCAGGGCAAGCTTCCCAGAGAGACCGGCTCTCCCTGTCCAAGAGATGAGTCACCTTGGGTAGAGGAGCTCATATGTGCCTTGGTTATCCTTCTACAACCTACCCTTCTACCTGGTGCTAAACAGCCCCACGGACTGACCGGGAAGTGGTGGACAAGTCAGTAGAAGGTAAGGTCCTTGAGGGCAGGAACTAATTTTAACTTTGTATTCTCGGGGCAGACCATAGTGTCTTTGTACAGAAAGAGCTTAAACATTTCTTAAGTACCAACTGAGAACCAGGCATCATGCTAAGCACTGGGGATACAAAAAGAGGAAAAGGACAGTCCCTGCCCTCAAGGAGCTTACAGTCTCAATACTAATTGGATTGGATAGGAAGCAGCTGAGCCAGAAGAGGGGGAAGGATATTTTTGCATAGCCCCCTAGGGTCCCAGCTTTTGAGAAATGCTGAAATTTTTGTCTCCACGTGTTTCCTCTGGTAAAGTCCACGTCTTCTCCATTTCCCATGTGACAACACTTCAGAGACTTGCAGGCAGTTCTTGTGTACCCCTAAATCTTCTCTTCTTCAGGGCAATCAGGGGAATCTGGTTGTTTTCCAAGTTATCTCCATGTTGTAGGGCTTCGCCCACGGTCACCCTCCTGTGTGTTCTCTCCAGATTGTGAATGTCCTTGAAATGCTGACCCTGCAGCTGAGTGTTGTACTATGGGTTTAGCCTGGCCAGGGCAGAGTCAAGAAGGCCTATGGCTCATGAGTATCTGGTCAGTAGTATGCTTTCCACCAAGCTTACCACTGGAAAGACTTCAAATGGGATCTTTAAGAAAGGAGCATTTAGTTAGCACAGAACAACAACCTCCCCCCGGCCCCCACCCAAGTCTATGACACTCTTGCACTCATACCTACAGAATCCAGGGAGTATATGTGGCAAGAGGCACTGCCAGCGCCAGCGGCTGCAGGTTCCTTTCTCCCCTTATGAGGTACTTGGGAGATGTCCCTCCAGCATCTCACAGCTTTTCCTGGGATCCTGGGAGGGGGGTTTGCATCTGCTTTTCCCCACAGCATCCCATCTTTTCTCACTCCCAATGAAAACATTGTCACCAGTCACTACTGACCTGAGGGTGTTGGGTCTCAAGAAGCCAGCAACAGAGACCCAGTCCATTGGTCCTTTCAAAGTTCAAGAGGGTTTCCTCTCAGCAAAGCAGGAAAGAGCCTGAGCCTATGCCTCATGATGAGCCCCAGGGTGAGATGCTGCCCCTTCCCTCTTCCAAATAATGTCTCCTCAGATGCCTGGCTCCCTTCTGGCTTCTACCAGATGCTCAAATCTCAAGGTTCCCAACTGGCTGCTATTTTCTAAATCATCCACAGACATGGATAAATTTCTCAATCGAGCCAAATTCATCTCCTGTGTACCCTTACTCCAGCTGACCCAGTGGCTTTCAAAGTCATCTATAATGACTGGATTTTTGCACATAACCAAAAATCTTTGATTGACTTACTGATTAAAAGGTGTTTGGGTTTTGTCTACACCTCTCAGTGCTTGATTTCATTGAGAAACCTGGTGTGTCTTTAATTATTGAGGTGCCCATCTCACAAGAGTTACAATAGGACCTGAGAGGACCTTAGACAGCAGGAGTCCAAGCTCCTCATTTTGCAGATGAGAAAACAGGTCAAGAGAAATAAAATTACTTGTTCCAGACAGAACGATTTTGTTGTATATTTGAAAGGATTAGCGAGTCATACATAGTAAAATTACAGTTTCATATGCAGTAATCTTTTTTTGGGCTGTTATGGAAATTCTTGTGTTATTCCATAAATTAAAAAAAGAAAAAAATAAAGTAGAAAGCAGAACAGGACAGAGCGGGGCTTGGGAACACAGTTTCTCCGACTTCAAAGTCGGCGTTCCTTCATCATTGCCATCCTGGAAAAGGGCATTGGTACATCTAAGCAGACTTGTCACCTTGTGCCCCCGGTCTGCGTCTGAAGGCCCTTCTTCATCGATGACATGACCTGAGCAAGGCAGGGTGCTGTGACTGCAACACAAGTCATTTTACTTATCATAAAATTATGCTGATATTAGAACAAGAATGATTTTTGACCCTATTATCATGAATAACAACGATAATGATGATGATGTTTCAACAAGATAAATTGCATCATTTAAGACAGAACAACATATCATTCCTAGCCTCCTGGACATAATGTTCACTCCTATGTTTTTAAATAAAATTCTATATTATCTTTTGTTTTTATATCACCTATGTACCCCTAACCCATCCCCTTGCAGAGAGGCATCTTTGATAACAAAGAATAAAAAAAGAGGGGTGGGGAAGTAAGATGCTGAACATGTCTGACCTTCTGTATGATGTCCCTTAGCCCCAGCCCCCCCCTTCTGCAGAGAAGAGGGAAAGGTTCCTCCTCATGTGTCTCCTTTGGGGCCAAGATTGGACATGATGAGTTTATAGCGTTCGGTTTTTACCCTTTTCTGTTGCTGTTCTTTCTGTTTATATGTTGTATTCATTGAGTGCATCATCTTCTTACTCTGCTTACTTCACTTTGCCTTGGTTAACATAATTCTTCCAATGATTCTCTCCATTCACCACCTCTAAAGTCCGAGTAATATTCAAGTATATTCACATACCCCAATGTGTTCATCCATTCTACAATCAATGGCCATCTACAACGTTTCTCGGGTTTTTGTTTTGTTTTACTACAAAAAATAAATATATGTTATAAATATTTTTTGTGTATCTAAGGTCTTTCTTTCTATTATTGATCTCCTTGGGATTTATGCCTAGAAATAGAATCTCTGGATCAAAGGTATGAACATTTTAGTCAATTTCTCAGTTTGCATAGTTCCAAATTGTTTTTAGAGTAGATGGACAAAATAATAGTTCCAACCAATAATGTATTAGTATGTCCACAATTTAATAATGGTTTTAACATCTCTTACCACACATAATATTCAATCTCCAAACAACATGGAATGAGAAGCTTCTAAAATATAGCTATGTAATGCAAGAAATTAATGCTGTAGAACAGAATAAGGTACATGGCATTCTCATTTTCCTGCTGGAGCTATCCAGGAGGTGTTCTGAGGAATATTTCACTAAGCCTACAGAAGATAAATTTATAACCCAGTAATCATTCAGTCACCAACATGTGTCCTTTTATCCACTTGGGTAAAAATCCATGCAATATGAAATGTGAAGGATCAATAGTAGGACCATGATTGACCTGACATTGTTAGGTCAATAGTTCTTTCAGACTGAGAAATCAAAGAGAGGTTTTGGTAGAGAGGGTCATGCTGCCACATGGGCAGGTACCATGCCTTGTAAACACCTCATGCCTGAGGTGGAAAGGGAAGTGTGGCTGGAGCCAGTTAGCTGAGGTGGGTCATGTCATTCCACCCCCACCCCACCCCCAATTTGGGCAGTGTATACATCATTCAGGAGTTCCAGAGCTAAAGAGGTCAATCTCCCCACAAGGATTGAGTAGCAGACTGGGTGGGGAGAGAGACAGCATGTAATACTGTAGCAGCAAGCACCCCAGTGTCCCCAAGGTGCCTGCTCACACAGGTTCTTGGATCTGCTTTGTTAAAGGAAAGCAACTCAAAATGGG